>NW_027467777.1:18377679-18499669 GCF_004210375.1 Tachypleus tridentatus
CTGTTTCGAACTCTGGGAGTACAGATCGTTTATTTATTAATTTCAAAGTCATCTCTTTTAAACACTACATTGAGAATACAACCGTATTCGAATACTCTAAAGAAATCGTTTGTTTTCTACTGTCTTTACTCAAACGATCGAAATTTGAAAATACTTCACTGCTTTCCACGTTTGGTAACAAATAATCGAATATAGCCCGAAAAGCTTTTAATTAAACTTTTCATTATATCTCATAGTTCCCTAAGACTTTTGATTAAAAGATAAAAAATGAGAACCGCTGATTTCTTTACACATAATAAAATAGTGAGGTGAGAGTCCAAAAGTGACCATATTTATAATGGAAACATCTGATAAGTTATCGATATTCTGGTATTTATCTGCTTCTTTGTGTCTCGTCAAATTTCTGGTCCAGATATTAGGCTGGTGCCCCCACACTACTGTGTTTCTGTTACAATAGATGTTAAGAACGTGCTACAGAATTTTTCCTCATTTTAAAAAAAGAAAAAAGTGACATACACACAAGAGGTGTGACTTCAGGTCGTCGATCGTTTTGATTAAAACAGTGTCTTCTTTTGTCCTCCGTACTATACCAGTTCCCAACGAATAAAGAAAAGGAAAACAATTCTCTTCAAATCAGAAAACACTTCTGATTAATTCTAGAAACGCCGTTATCTTAGGGTTATGTGTAAAACTGTGACTACTAAATGTGAAATTACTTATAACAAATAGTAAAACTTATTTTACGTCTGTAAAGTTTCTGTTCGTTTCTAAACCTTACTTTGACTGTACAAAAGTAGATAATCTAAAAACTATGAATCACAATAGAAGAGAAAATAAATATTTTTGAGATTTTCTGTTCGTGATGATCTCCAACAAATAAAGTCGAATATTTTAAACAATTCTCTTCAAGTCCTCTGCATTTTAAATCTTCGACTGTTTTACGTTACATTGTTAAACATTTGACAGTTCTTTGTATTATGTTATATTGTTAAGAATTTAATTGTTGATTTGTTACGTTACATTGTTAAACATTTGACAGTTGATTGTTTTACGTTACATTGTTAAACATTTGACTGTTGATCGTTTTACGTTACATTGTTAAATTCATTGTGTTTAGATTTCGTTACGTTCTAATATTTTCAAGTGTTTATATTTTTTACTACTTTGTTAAGAATTTCAAGGCTTATTTCCCCGAAAAGGGCAGAAATCTTCCTTGAAGAGTCACTTGTTTTGACCACTCGCACTAATATGCAGTAATATGTTGTCTCTCTGTCAGTCAGTCAGTTGTCACTAAAACCACGTCACAAAACGGACGGTTAACTAATTTGTAGTTTTGTGACGTCAGTAAAACGTGCGAATGCAATGATCAAATTAGTATGATAACTATTATTTTGTTTCCATATATACACATATTTGTCTACATTGCTAGTCAGTGAGAAAAACGTTTTTTTGTTTCCAATATACACAGGTATATCTTGATTCGTACTCAGTAAGAGAACCGTTTCTGTTTGTATTATTCACATATATGTCTATATTGCTAGTCAGTGAGAGAACCGATTTTTGTTTTAAAATAACCAAATATGTCTTCATTAGTAGAAAGTAAGAGAACCAGTTTCTGTGTTTAATATACACAAATAAGTCTTCATTAGTAGTCAATAAGAGAACCAGTTTCTGTGTTTAATATACACAAATATGTCTTCATTAGTAGTCAATAAGAAAACCAGTTTCTGTGTTTAATATACACAAATAAGTCTTCAATCGTACTCAGTAAGAGAACCTGTTTTAGTTCGTAATATGCACAAATATGTCTTCATTAGTAGTTACTAAGAGAACCAGTTTCTGTGTTTAATATACACAAATGTCTTCATTAGTAGTCAATAAGAGAACCAGTTTTTGTGTTTAATATACACAAATATGTCTTCATTAGTAGTCAATAAGAGAATCAGTTTCTGTGTTTAATATACACAAATATGTCTTCATTAGTAGTCAATAAGAGAACCAGTTTCTGTGGTTAATATACACAAATAAATCTTCATTAGTAGTCAATAAGAGAACCAGTTTCTGTGTTTAATATACACAAATGTCTTCATTAGTAGTCAATAAGAGAACCAGTTTCTGTGTTTAATATACACAAATAATTCTTCATTAGTAGTCAATAAGAGAACCAGTTTTTGTGTTTAATATACACAAATAAATCTTCATTAGTAGTCAATAAGAGAACCAATTTCTGTGTTTAATATACACAAATATGTCTTCATTAGTAGTCAATAAGAGAACCAGTTTCTGTGTTTAATATACACAAATATGTCTTCATTAGTAGTCAATAAGAGAACCAGTTTCTGTGTTTAATATACACAAATAATTCTTCATTAGTAGTCAATAAGAGAACCAGTTTTTGTGTTTAATATACACAAATAAATCTTCATTAGTAGTCAATAAGAGTACCAGTTTCTGTGTTTAATATACACAAATATGTTTTCATTAGTAGTCAATAAGAGAACCAATTTCTGTGTTTAATATACACAAATATGACTTCATTAGTAGCCAATAAGAGAACCAATTTCTGTGTTTAATATACACAAATAAATCTTCAATCGTACTCAGTAAGAGAACCTGTTTTAGTCGTAATATGCACAAATATGTCTTCATTAGTAGTCAATAAGAGAACCAGTTTCTGTGTTTAATATACACAAATAAGTCTTCATTAGTAGTCAATAAGAGAACCAGTTTCTGTGTTTAATATACACAAATATGTCTTCATTAGTAGTCAATAAGAGAACCAGTTTCTGTGTTTAATATACACAAATATGTCTTCATTAGTAGTCAATAAGAGAACCAGTTTCTGTGTTTAATATACACAAATATGTCTTCATTAGTAGTCAATCAGAGAACCAGTTTCTGCGGTTAATATACACACATATGTCTTCATTAGTAGTCAATAAGAAAACTAGTTTCTGTGTTAATATACACAAATAAACCTTCATTAGTAGTCAATAAGAAAACCAGTTTCTGTGTTTAATATACACAATTAAACCTTCATTGGTAGTCAATATGAAAACCAGTTTCTGTGTTTAATATACACAAATATATCTTCATTAGTAGTCAATAAGAAAACCAGTTTTTGTGTTTAATATACACAAATAAGTCTTCATTAGTAGTCAATAAGAAAACTAGTTTCTGTGTTAATATACACAAATAAATCTTCATTAGTAGTCAATAAGAAAACCAGTTTCTGTGTTTAATATACACAAATAAACCTTCATTAGTAGTCAATAAGAAACCAGTTTCTGTGTTTAATATACACAAATATGTCTTCATTAGTAGTCAATAAGAGAACCAGTTTCTGTGTTTAATATACACAAATAAATCTTCATTAGTAGTCAATAAGAGAACCAGTTTCTGTGTTTAATATACACAAATATGTCTTCATTAGTAGTCAATAAGAGAACCAGTTTCTGTGTTTAATATACACAAATATGTCTTCATTAGTAGTCAATAAGAGAACCAGTTTCTGTGTTTAATATACACAAATAAACATTCATTAGTAGTCAATAAGAGAACCAGTTTTTGTGTTTAATATACACAAATAAACCTTCATTAGTAGTTACTAAGAGAACCAGTTTCTGTGTTTAATATACACAAATATGTCTTCATTAGTAGTCAATAAGAGAACCAGTTTCTGTGTTTAATATACACAAATATGTCTTCATTAGTAGTCAATAAGAGAACCAGTTTTGTGTTTAATATACACAAATATGTCTTCATTAGTAGTCAATAAGAGAACCAGTTTCTGTGTTTAATATACACAAATAAATTTTCATTAGTAGTCAATAAGAGAACCAGTTTCTGTGTTTAATATACACAAATATGTCTTCATTAGTAGTCAATAAGAGAACCAGTTTCTGTGTTTAATATACACAAATATGTCTTCATTAGTAGTCAATAAGAGAACCAGTTTCTGTGTTTAATATACACAAATATGTCTTCATTAGTAGTCAATAAGAGAACCAGTTTCTGTGTTTAATATACACAAATATGTCTTCATTAGTAGTCAATAAGAGAACCAGTTTCTGTGTTTAATATACACAAATATGTCTTCATTAGTAGTCAATAAGAGAACCAGTTTCTGTGTTTAATATACACAAATATGTCTTCATTAGTAGTCAATAAGAGAACCAGTTTCTGTGTTTAATATACACAAATAAGTCTTCATTAGTAGTCAATAAGAGAACCAGTTTCTGTGTTTAATATACACAAATATGTCTTCATTAGTAGTCAATAAGAGAACCAGTTTCTGTGTTTAATATACACAAATAAGTCTTCATTAGTAGTCAATAAGAAAACCAGTTTCTGTGTTTAATATACACAAATATGTCTTCATTAGTAGTCAATAAGAGAACCAGTTTTTGTGTTTAATATACACAAATAAACCTTCATTAGTAGTCAATAAGAAAACCAGTTTCTTTGTTTCATATACTTAAATAAATCTTCATTAGTAGTCAATAAGAGAACCAGTTTCTGTGGTTAATATACACAAATAAACCTTCATTAGTAGTCAATAAGAGAACCAGTTTCTGTGTTTAATATACACAAATATGTCTTCATTAGTAGTCAATAAGAGAACCAGTTTCTGTGTTTAATATACACAAATATGTCTTCATTAGTAGTCAATAAGAGAACCTGTTTTAGTCGTAATATACACAAATAAATCTTCATTAGTAGTCAATAAGAGAACCAGTTTCTGTGTTTAATATACACAAATAAGTCTTCATTAGTAGTCAATAAGAGAACCAGTTTCTGTGTTTAATATACACAAATAAATCTTCATTAGTAGTCAATAAGAGAACCAGTTTCTGTGTTTAATATACACAAATATGTCTTCATTAGTAGTCAATAAGAAAACCAGTTTCTGTGTTTAATATACACAAATAAACTTCATTAGTAGTCAATAAGAGAACCAGTTTCTGTGTTTAATATACACAAATATATCTTCATTAGTAGTCAATAAGAGAACCAGTTTCTGTGTTTAATATACACAAATAAACCTTCATTAGTAGTCAATAAGAAAACCAGTTTCTGTGTTTAATATACACAAATAAATCTTCATTAGTAGTCAATAAGAGAACCAGTTTCTGTGTTTAATATACACAAATATGTCTTCATTAGTAGTCAATAAGAGAACCAGTTTCTGTGTTTAATATACACAAATAAACCTTCATTAGTAGTCAATAAGAGAAACCAGTTTCTGTGTTTAATATACACAAATAAATCTTCATTAGTAGTCAATAAGAGAACCAGTTTCTGTGTTTAATATACACAAATAAATCTTCATTAGTAGTCAATAAGAGAACCAGTTTTTGTGTTTAATATACACAAATATGTCTTCATTAGTAGTCAATAAGAGAACCAGTTTCTGTGTTTAATATACACAAATATGTCTTCATTAGTAGTCAATAAGAGAACCAGTTTCTGTGTTTATTACACAAATAGTCAATAAGAGAACCAGTTTCTGTGTTTAATATACACAAATATGTTTCATTAGTAGTCAATAAGAGAACCAGTTTCAATATACACAAATATGTCATTAGTAGTCAATAAGAGAACCAGTTTCTGTGTTTAATATACACAAATAAATCTTCATTAGTAGTCAATAAGAGAACCAGTTTTTGTGTTTAATATACACAAATATGTCTTCATTAGTAGTCAATAAGAGAACCAGTTTCTGTGTTTAATATACACAAATATGTCTTCATTAGTAGTCAATAAGAGAACCAGTTTCTGTGTTTAATATACACAAATATGTCTTCATTAGTAGTCAATAAGAGAACCAGTTTCTGTGTTTAATATACACAAATATGTCTTCATTAGTAGTCAATAAGAGAACCAGTTTCTGTGTTTAATATACACAAATATGTCTTCATTAGTAGTCAATAAGAGAACCAGTTTCTGTGTTTAATATACACAAATATGTCTTCATTAGTAGTCAATAAGAGAACCAGTTTCTGTGTTTAATATACACAAATATGTCTTCATTAGTAGTCAATAAGAGAACCAGTTTCTGTGTTTAATATACACAAATATGTCTTCATTAGTAGTCAATAAGAGAACCAGTTTCTGTGTTTAATATACACAAATATGTCTTCATTAGTAGTCAATAAGAGAACCAGTTTCTGTGTTTAATATACACAAATAAATCTTCATTAGTAGTCAATAAGAGAACCAGTTTCTGTGTTTAATATACACAAATAAGTCTTCATTAGTAGTCAATAAGAAAACTAGTTTCTGTGTTAATATACACAAATAAATCTTCATTAGTAGTCAATAAGAAAACCAGTTTCTGTGTTTAATATACACAAATATGTCTTCATTAGTAGTCAATAAGAAAACCAGTTTCTGTGTTTAATATACACAAATAAGTCTTCATTAGTAGTCAATAAGAAAACTAGTTTCTGTGTTAATATACACAAATAAATCTTCATTAGTAGTCAATAAGAGAACCAGTTTCTGTGTTTAATATACACAAATAAATCTTCATTAGTAGTCAATAAGAGAACCAGTTTCTGTGTTTAATATACACAAATATGTCTTCATTAGTAGTCAATAAGAGAACCAGTTTCTGTGTTTAATATACACAAATATGTCTTCATTAGTAGTCAATAAGAGAACCAGTTTCTGTGTTTAATATACACAAATATGTCTTCATTAGTAGTCAATAAGAGAACCAGTTTCTGTGTTTAATATACACAAATATGTCTTCATTAGTAGTCAATAAGAGAACCAGTTTCTGTGTTTAATATACACAAATAAATATTCATTAGTAGTCAATAAGAGAACCAGTTTCTGTGTTTAATATACACAAATATGTCTTCATTAGTAGTCAATAAGAGAACCAGTTTCTGTGTTTAATATACACAAATATGTCTTCATTAGTAGTCAATAAGAGAACCAGTTTCTGTGTTTAATATACACAAATATGTCTTCATTAGTAGTCAATAAGAGAACCAGTTTCTGTGTTTAATATACACAAATATGTCTTCATTAGTAGTCAATAAGAGAACCAGTTTCTGTGTTTAATATACACAAATATGTCTTCATTAGTAGTCAATAAGAGAACCAGTTTCTGTGTTTAATATACACAAATATGTCTTCATTAGTAGTCAATAAGAGAACCAGTTTCTGTGTTTAATATACACAAATATGTCTTCATTAGTAGTCAATAAGAGAACCAGTTTCTGTGTTTAATATACACAAATATGTCTTCATTAGTAGTCAATAAGAGAACCAGTTTCTGTGTTTAATATACACAAATATGTCTTCATTAGTAGTCAATAAGAGAACCAGTTTCTGTGTTTAATATACACAAATATGTCTTCATTAGTAGTCAATAAGAGAACCAGTTTCTGTGTTTAATATACACAAATAAGTCTTCATTAGTAGTCAATAAGAGAACCAGTTTTTGTGTTTAATATACACAAATATGTCTTCATTAGTAGTCAATAAGAGAATCAGTTTCTGTGTTTAATATACACAAATATGTCTTCATTAGTAGTCAATAAGAAAACCAGTTTCTGTGTTTAATATACACAAATATGTCTTCATTAGTAGTCAATAAGAGAACCAGTTTAAGTGTTTAATATACACAAATATGTCTTCATTAGTAGTCAATAAGAGAACCAGTTTCTGTGTTTAATATACACAAATATGTCTTCATTAGTAGTCAATAAGAGAACCAGTTTCTGTGTTTAATATACACAAATATGTCTTCATTAGTAGTCAATAAGAGAACCAGTTTCTGTGTTTAATATACACAAATAAATCTTCATTAGTAGTCAATAAGAGAACCAGTTTCTGTGTTTAATATACACAAATATGTCTTCATTAGTAGTCAATAAGAGAACCAGTTTCTGTGTTTAATATACACAAATATGTCTTCATTAGTAGTCAATAAGAGAACCAGTTTCTGTGTTTAATATACACAAATATGTCTTCATTAGTAGTCAATAAGAGAACCAGTTTCTGTGTTTAATATACACAAATAATGTCTTCATTAGTAGTCAATAAGAGAACCAGTTTCTGTGTTTAATATACACAAATATGTCTTCATTAGTAGTCAATAAGAGAACCAGTTTCTGTGTTTAATATACACAAATATGTCTTCATTAGTAGTCAATAAGAGAACCAGTTTCTGTGTTTAATATACACAAATATGTCTTCATTAGTAGTCAATAAGAGAACCAGTTTCTGTGTTTAATATACACAAATATGTCTTCATTAGTAGTCAATAAGAGAACCAGTTTCTGTGTTTAATATACACAAATATGTCTTCATTAGTAGTCAATAAGAGAACCAGTTTCTGTGTTTAATATACACAAATATGTCTTCATTAGTAGTCAATAAGAGAACCAGTTTCTGTGTTTAATATACACAAATATGTCTTCATTAGTAGTCAATAAGAGAACCAGTTTCTGTGTTTAATATACACAAATATGTCTTCATTAGTAGTCAATAAGAGAACCAGTTTCTGTGTTTAAATATACACAAATATATCTTCATTAGTAGTCAATAAGAGAACCAGTTTCTGTGTTTAATATACACAAATATGTCTTCATTAGTAGTCAAAGAGAACCAGTTTCTGTGTTTAATATACACAAATATGTCTTCATTAGTAGTCAATAAGAGAACCAGTTTCTGTGTTTAATATACACAAATAAATCTTCATTAGTAGTCTTCATTAGTAGTCAATAAGAGAACCAGTTTCTGTGTTTAATATACACAAATATGTCTTCATTAGTAGTCAATAAGAGAACCAGTTTCTGTGTTTAATATACACAAATATGTCTTCATTAGTAGTCAATAAGAGAACCAGTTTCTGTGTTTAATATACACAAATATGTCTTCATTAGTAGTCAATAAGAGAACCAGTTTCTGTGTTTAATATACACAAATATGTCTTCATTAGTAGTCAATAAGAGAACCAGTTTCTGTGTTTAATATACACAAATATGTCTTCATTAGTAGTCAATAAGAGAACCAGTTTCTGTGTTTAATATACACAAATAAATCTTCATTAGTAGTCAATAAGAGAACCAGTTTCTGTGTTTAATATACACAAATATGTCTTCATTAGTAGTCAATAAGAGAACCAGTTTCTGTGTTTAATATACACAAATATGTCTTCATTAGTAGTCAATAAGAGAACCAGTTTCTGTGTTTAATATACACAAATATGTCTTCATTAGTAGTCAATAAGAGAACCAGTTTCTGTGTTTAATATACACAAATATGTCTTCATTAGTAGTCAATAAGAGAACCAGTTTCTGTGTTTAATATACACAAATATGTCTTCATTAGTAGTCAATAAGAGAACCAGTTTCTGTGTTTAATATACACAAATAAATCTTCATTAGTAGTCAATAAGAGAACCAGTTTCTGTGTTTAATATACACAAATATGTCTTCATTAGTAGTCAATAAGAGAACCAGTTTCTGTGTTTAATATACACAAATATGTCTTCATTAGTAGTCAATAAGAGAACCAGTTTCTGTGTTTAATATACACAAATATGTCTTCATTAGTAGTCAATAAGAGAACCAGTTTCTGTGTTTAATATACACAAATATGTCTTCATTAGTAGTCAATAAGAGAACCAGTTTCTGTGTTTAATATACACAAATATGTCTTCATTAGTAGTCAATAAGAGAACCAGTTTCTGTGTTTAATATACACAAATAAATCTTCATTAGTAGTCAATAAGAGAACCAGTTTCTGTGTTTAATATACACAAATATGTCTTCATTAGTAGTCAATAAGAGAACCAGTTTCTGTGTTTAATATACACAAATATGTCTTCATTAGTAGTCAATAAGAGAACCAGTTTCTGTGTTTAATATACACAAATATGTCTTCATTAGTAGTCAATAAGAGAACCAGTTTCTGTGTTTAATATACACAAATATGTCTTCATTAGTAGTCAATAAGAGAACCAGTTTCTGTGTTTAATATACACAAATATGTCTTCATTAGTAGTCAATAAGAGAACCAGTTTCACAAATGTGTTTAATATACACAAATATGTCTTCATTAGTAGTCAATAAGAGAACCAGTTTCTGTGTTTAATATACACAAATATGTCTTCATTAGTAGTCAATAAGAGAACCAGTTTCTGTGTTTAATATACACAAATATGTCTTCATTAGTAGTCAATAAGAGAACCAGTTTCTGTGTTTAATATACACAAATAAATCTTCATTAGTAGTCAATAAGAGAACCAGTTTCATGTGTTTAATATACACAAATATGTCTTCATTAGTAGTCAATAAGAGAACCAGTTTCTGTGTTTAATATACACAAATATGTCTTCATTAGTAGTCAATAAGAGAACCAGTTTCTGTGTTTAATATACACAAATATGTCTTCATTAGTAGTCAATAAGAGAACCAGTTTCTGTGTTTAATATACACAAATATGTCTTCATTAGTAGTCAATAAGAGAACCAGTTTCTGTGTTTAATATACACAAATATGTCTTCATTAGTAGTCAATAAGAGAACCAGTTTCTGTGTTTAATATACACAAATATGTCTTCATTAGTAGTCAATAAGAGAACCAGTTTCTGTGTTTAATATACACAAATATGTCTTCATTAGTAGTCAATAAGAGAACCAGTTTCTGTGTTTAATATACACAAATATGTCTTCATTAGTAGTCAATAAGAGAACCAGTTTCTGTGTTTAATATACACAAATATGTCTTCATTAGTAGTCAATAAGAGAACCAGTTTCTGTGTTTAATATACACAAATATGTCTTCATTAGTAGTCAATAAGAGAACCAGTTTCTGTGTTTAATATACACAAATATGTCTTCATTAGTAGTCAATAAGAGAACCAGTTTCTGTGTTTAATATACACAAATAAATCTTCATTAGTAGTCAATAAGAGAACCAGTTTCTGTGTTTAATATACACAAATAAATCTTCATTAGTAGTCAATAAGAGAACCAGTTTCACAAATGTGTTTAATATATACACAAATAAATCTTCATTAGTAGTCAATAAGAGAACCAGTTTCTGTGTTTAATATACACAAATATGTCTTCATTAGTAGTCAATAAGAGAACCAGTTTCTGTGTTTAATATACACAAATATGTCTTCATTAGTAGTCAATAAGAGAACCAGTTTCTGTGTTTAATATACACAAATATGTCTTCATTAGTAGTCAATAAGAGAACCAGTTTCTGTGTTTAATATACACAAATATGTCTTCATTAGTAGTCAATAAGAGAACCAGTTTCTGTGTTTAATATACACAAATATGTCTTCATTAGTAGTCAATAAGAGAACCAGTTTCTGTGTTTAATATACACAAATATGTCTTCATTAGTAGTCAATAAGAGAACCAGTTTCTGTGTTTAATATACACAAATATGTCTTCATTAGTAGTCAATAAGAGAACCAGTTTCTGTGTTTAATATACACAAATATGTCTTCATTAGTAGTCAATAAGAGAACCAGTTTCTGTGTTTAATATACACAAATATGTCTTCATTAGTAGTCAATAAGAGAACCAGTTTCTGTGTTTAATATACACAAATAAATCTTCATTAGTAGTCAATAAGAGAACCAGTTTCTGTGTTTAATATACACAAATATGTCTTCATTAGTAGTCAATAAGAGAACCAGTTTCTGTGTTTAATATACACAAATATGTCTTCATTAGTAGTCAATAAGAGAACCAGTTTCTGTGTTTAATATACACAAATATGTCTTCATTAGTAGTCAATAAGAGAACCAGTTTCTGTGTTTAATATACACAAATAAGTCTTCATTAGTAGTCAATAAGAGAACCAGTTTCTGTGTTTAATATACACAAATAAATCTTCATTAGTAGTCAATAAGAGAACCAGTTTCTGTGTTTAATATACACAAATATGTCTTCATTAGTAGTCAATAAGAGAACCAGTTTCTGTGTTTAATATACACAAATAATTAGTAGTCTTCATTAGTAGTCAATAAGAGAACCAGTTTCTGTGTTTAATATACACAAATAAATCTTCATTAGTAGTCAATAAGAGAACCAGTTTCTGTGTTTAATATACACAAATATGTCTTCATTAGTAGTCAATAAGAGAACCAGTTTCTGTGTTTAATATACACAAATATGTCTTCATTAGTAGTCAATAAGAGAACCAGTTTCTGTGTTTAATATACACAAATATGTCTTCATTAGTAGTCAATAAGAGAACCAGTTTCTGTGTTTAATATACACAAATATGTCTTCATTAGTAGTCAATAAGAGAACCAGTTTCTGTGTTTAATATACACAAATATGTCTTCATTAGTAGTCAATAAGAGAACCAGTTTCTGTGTTTAATATACACAAATAAATCTTCATTAGTAGTCAATAAGAGAACCAGTTTCTGTGTTTAATATACACAAATATGTCTTCATTAGTAGTCAATAAGAGAACCAGTTTCTGTGTTTAATATACACAAATATGTCTTCATTAGTAGTCAATAAGAGAACCAGTTTCTGTGTTTAATATACACAAATATGTCTTCATTAGTAGTCAATAAGAGAACCAGTTTCTGTGTTTAATATACACAAATATGTCTTCATTAGTAGTCAATAAGAGAACCAGTTTCTGTGTTTAATATACACAAATATGTCTTCATTAGTAGTCAATAAGAGAACCAGTTTCTGTGTTTAATATACACAAATATGTCTTCATTAGTAGTCAATAAGAGAACCAGTTTCTGTGTTTAATATACACAAATATGTCTTCATTAGTAGTCAATAAGAGAACCAGTTTCTGTGTTTAATATACACAAATATGTCTTCATTAGTAGTCAATAAGAGAACCAGTTTCTGTGTTTAATATACACAAATATGTCTTCATTAGTAGTCAATAAGAGAACCAGTTTCTGTGTTTAATATACACAAATATGTCTTCATTAGTAGTCAATAAGAGAACCAGTTTCTGTGTTTAATATACACAAATATGTCTTCATTAGTAGTCAATAAGAACCAGTTTCTGTGTTTACACAAATATGTCTTCATTAGTAGTCAATAAGAGAACCAGTTTCTGTGTTTAACACAGTTTTAGTAGTCAATGTTTCTGTGTTTAATATACACAAATAAACCTTCATTAGTAGTCAATAAGAGAACCAGTTTCTGTGTTTAATATACACAAATAAATCTTCATTAGTAGTCAATAAGAGAACCAGTTTCTGTGTTTAATATACACAAATATGTCTTCATTAGTAGTCAATAAGAGAACCAGTTTCTGTGTTTAATATACACAAATATGTCTTCATTAGTAGTCAATAAGAGAACCAGTTTCTGTGTTTAATATACACAAATAAATCTTCATTAGTAGTCAATAAGAGAACCAGTTTCTGTGTTTAATATACACAAATATGTCTTCATTAGTAGTCAATAAGAGAACCAGTTTCTGTGTTTAATATACACAAATATGTCTTCATTAGTAGTCAATAAGAGAACCAGTTTCTGTGTTTAATATACACAAATATGTCTTCATTAGTAGTCAATAAGAGAACCAGTTTCTGTGTTTAATATACACAAATAAATCTTCATTAGTAGTCAATAAGAGAACCAGTTTTTGTGTTTAATATACACAAATATGTCTTCATTAGTAGTCAATAAGAGAACCAGTTTCTGTGTTTAATATACACAAATATGTCTTCATTAGTAGTCAATAAGAGAACCAGTTTCTGTGTTTAATATACACAAATATGTCTTCATTAGTAGTCAATAAGAGAACCAGTTTCTTAGTGTTTAATATACACAAATATGTCTTCATTAGTAGTCAATAAGAGAACCAGTTTCTGTGTTTAATATACACAAATATGTCTTCATTAGTAGTCAATAAGAGAACCAGTTTCTGTGTTTAATATACACAAATAATAAGTCTTCATTAGTAGTCAATAAGAGAACCAGTTTCTGTGTTTAATATACACAAATATGTCTTCATTAGTAGTCAATAAGAGAACCAGTTTCTGTGTTTAATATACACAAATAAATCTTCATTAGTAGTCAATAAGAGAACCAGTTTCTGTGTGTCTTCATTAATATACACAATATACACAAATATGTCTTCATTAGTAGTCAATAAGAGAACCAGTTTCTGTGTTTAATATACACAAATATGTCTTCATTAGTAGTCAATAAGAGAACCAGTTTCTGTGTTTAATATACACAAATAAATCTTCATTAGTAGTCAATAAGAGAACCAGTTTCTGTGTTTAATATACACAAATATGTCTTCATTAGTAGTCAATAAGAGAACCAGTTTCTGTGTTTAATATACACAAATATGTCTTCATTAGTAGTCAATAAGAGAACCAGTTTCTGTGTTTAATATACACAAATATGTCTTCATTAGTAGTCAATAAGAGAACCAGTTTCTGTGTTTAATATACACAAATATGTCTTCATTAGTAGTCAATAAGAGAACCAGTTTCTGTGTTTAATATACACAAATATGTCTTCATTAGTAGTCAATAAGAGAACCAGTTTCTGTGTTTAATATACACAAATATGTCTTCATTAGTAGTCAATAAGAGAACCAGTTTCTGTGTTTAATATACACAAATATGTCTTCATTAGTAGTCAATAAGAGAACCAGTTTCTGTGTTTAATATACACAAATATGTCTTCATTAGTAGTCAATAAGAGAACCAGTTTCTGTGTTTAATATACACAAATATGTCTTCATTAGTAGTCAATAAGAGAACCAGTTTCTGTGTTTAATATACACAAATATGTCTTCATTAGTAGTCAATAAGAGAACCAGTTTCTGTGTTTAATATACACAAATATGTCTTCATTAGTAGTCAATAAGAGAACCAGTTTCTGTGTTTAATATACACAAATATGTCTTCATTAGTAGTCAATAAGAGAACCAGTTTCTGTGTTTAATATACACAAATATGTATACACAAATATGTTCATTAGTAGTCAATAAGAGAACCAATTTTTGTGTTTAATATACACAAATATGTCTTCATTAGTAGTCAATAAGAGAACCAGTTTCTGTGTTTAATATACACAAATAAATATTCATTAGTAGTCAATAAGAGAACCAGTTTTGTGTTTAATATACACAAATAAATCTTCATTAGTAGTCAATAAGAGAACCAGTTTCTGTGTTTAATATACACAAATATTTCTTCATTAGAAGTCAATAAGAGAACCAGTTTCTGTGTTTAATATACACAAATATGTCTTCATTAGTAGTCAATAAGAGAACCAGTTTCTGTGTTTAATATACACAAATAATTCTTCATTAGTAGTCAATAAGAGAACCAGTTTTTGTGTTTAATATACACAAATAAATCTTCATTAGTAGTCAATAAGAGTACCAGTTTCTGTGTTTAATATACACAAATATGTCTTCATTAGTAGTCAATAAGAGAACCAATTTCTGTGTTTAATATACACAAATAAATCTTCATTAGTAGTCAATAAGAGAACCAGTTTCTGTGTTTAATATACACAAATATGTCTTCATTAGTAGTCAATAAGAGAACCAGTTTCTGTGTTTAATATACACAAATATGTCTTCATTAGTAGTCAATAAGAGAACCAGTTTCTGTGTTTAATATACACAAATATGTCTTCATTAGTAGTCAATAAGAGAACCAGTTTCTGTGTTTAATATACACAAATAAATCTTCATTAGTAGTCAATAAGAGAACCAGTTTAAGTGTTTAATATACACAAATATGTCTTCATTAGTAGTCAATAAGAGAACCAGTTTCTGTGTTTAATATACACAAATAAGTCTTCATTAGTAGTCAATAAGAGAACCAGTTTCTGTGTTTAATATACACAAATATGTCTTCATTAGTAGTCAATAAGAAAACCAGTTTCTGTGTTTAATATACACAAATAAGTCTTCATTAGTAGTCAATAAGAAAACTAGTTTCTGTGTTTAATATACACAAATAAATCTTCATTAGTAGTCAATAAGAAAACCAGTTTTTGTGTTTAATATACACAAATGAACCTTCATTAGTAGTCAATAAGAAAACCAGTTTCTGTGTTTAATATACACAATTAAACCTTCATTGGTAGTCAATAAGAAAACCAGTTTCTGTGTTTAATATACACAAATAAATCTTCATTAGTAGTCAATAAGAGAACCAGTTTTTGTGTTTAATATACACAAATATGTCTTCATTAGTAGTCAATAAGAGAACCAGTTTCTGTGTTTAATATACACAAATATGTCTTCATTAGTAGTCAATAAGAGAACCAGTTTCTGTGTTTAATATACACAAATAAACCTTCATTAGTAGTCAATAAGAGAACCAGTTTTTGTGTTTAATATACACAAATATGTCTTCATTAGTAGTCAATAAGAGAACCAGTTTTGTGTTTAATATACACAAATATGTCTTCATTAGTAGTCAATAAGAAAACCAGTTTCTGTGTTTAATATACACAAATATGTCTTCATTAGTAGTCAATAAGAGAACCAGTTTCTGTGTTTAATATACACAAATAAATATTCATTAGTAGTCAATAAGAGAACCAATTTTTGTGTTTAATATACACAAATATGTCTTCATTAGTAGTCAATAAGAGAACCAGTTTCTGTGTTTAATATACACAAATAAACATTCATTAGTAGTCAATAAGAGAACCAGTTTCTGTGTTTAATATACACAAATATGTCTTCATTAGTAGTCAATAAGAGAACCAGTTTCTGTGTTTAATATACACAAATATGTCTTCATTAGTAGTCAATAAGAGAACCAGTTTCTGTGTTTAATATACACAAATATGTCTTCATTAGTAGTCAATAAGAGAACCAGTTTCTGTGTTTAATATACACAAATATGTCTTCATTAGTAGTCAATAAGAGAACCAGTTTCTGTGTTTAATATACACAAATATGTCTTCATTAGTAGTCAATAAGAGAACCAGTTTCTGTGTTTAATATACACAAATAAATCTTCATTAGTAGTCAATAAGAGAACCAGTTTTTGTGTTTAATATACACAAATATGTCTTCATTAGTAGTCAATAAGAAAACCAGTTTTTGTGTTTAATATACACAAATAAACCTTCATTAGTAGTCAATAAGAAAACCAGTTTCTGTGTTTAATATACACAATTAAACCTTCATTGGTAGTCAATAAGAAAACCAGTTTCTGTGTTTAATATACACAAATATGTCTTCATTAGTAGTCAATAAGAGAACCAGTTTCTGTGTTTAATATACACAAATATGTCTTCATTAGTAGTCAATAAGAGAACCAGTTTCTGTGTTTAATATACACAAATAAATATTCATTAGTAGTCAATAAGAGAACCAGTTTTTGTGTTTAATATACACAAATATGTCTTCATTAGTAGTCAATAAGAGAACCAGTTTCTGTGTTTAATATACACAAATATGTCTTCATTAGTAGTCAATAAGAGAACCAGTTTCTGTGTTTAATATACACAAATATGTCTTCATTAGTAGTCAATAAGAGAACCAGTTTCTGTGTTTAATATACACAAATATGTCTTCATTAGTAGTCAATAAGAGAACCAGTTTCTGTGTTTAATATACACAAATATGTCTTCATTAGTAGTCAATAAGAGAACCAGTTTCTGTGTTTAATATACACAAATAAACCTTCATTAGTAGTCAATAAGAGAACCAGTTTCTGTGTTTAATATACACAAATATGTCTTCATTAGTAGTCAATAAGAGAACCAGTTTCTGTGTTTAATATACACAAATAAATCTTCATTAGTAGTCAATAAGAGAACCAGTTTTTGTGTTTAATATACACAAATATGTCTTCATTAGTAGTCAATAAGAGAACCAGTTTCTGTGTTTAATATACACAAATATGTCTTCATTAGTAGTCAATAAGAGAACCAGTTTCTGTGTTTAATATACACAAATATGTCTTCATTAGTAGTCAATAAGAGAACCAGTTTCTGTGTTTAATATACACAAATATGTCTTCATTAGTAGTCAATAAGAGAACCAGTTTATGTGTTTAATATACACAAATATGTCTTCATTAGTAGTCAATAAGAGAACCAGTTTCTGTGTTTAATATACACAAATAAGTCTTCATTAGTAGTCAATAAGAGAACCAATTTCTGTGTTTAATATACACAAATATGTCTTCATTAGTAGTCAATAAGAAAACCAGTTTCTGTGTTTAATATACACAAATAAGTCTTCATTAGTAGTCAATAAGAAAACCAGTTTTTGTGTTTAATATACACAAATATGTCTTCATTAGTAGTCAATAAGAAAACCAGTTTTTGTGTTTAATATACACAAATAAACCTTCATTAGTAGTCAATAAGAAAACCAGTTTCTGTGTTTAATATACACAATTAAACCTTCATTGGTAGTCAATAAGAAAACCAGTTTCTGTGTTTAATATACACAAATAAATCTTCATTAGTAGTCAATAAGAGAACCAGTTTCTGTGTTTAATATACACAAATAAACTTCATTAGTAGTCAATAAGAGAACCAGTTTCTGTGTTTAATATACACAAATAAGTCTTCATTAGTAGTCAATAAGAGAACCAGTTTCTGTGTTTAATATACACAAATATGTCTTCATTAGTAGTCAATAAGAGAACCAGTTTCTGTGTTTAATATACACAAATAAACCTTCATTAGTAGTCAATAAGAAAACCAGTTTCTGTGTTTAATATACACAAATAAACCTTCATTAGTAGTCAATAAGAAAACCAGTTTCTGTGTTTAATATACACAAATAAATCTTCATTAGTAGTCAATAAGAGAACCAGTTTCTGTGTTTAATATACACAAATATGTCTTCATTAGTAGTCAATAAGAGAACCAGTTTCTGTGTTTAATATACACAAATATGTCTTCATTAGTAGTCAATAAGAGAACCAGTTTCTGTGTTTAATATACACAAATATGTCTTCATTAGTAGTCAATAAGAGAACCAGTTTCTGTGTTTAATATACACAAATATGTCTTCATTAGTAGTCAATAAGAGAACCAGTTTCTGTGTTTAATATACACAAATATGTCTTCATTAGTAGTCAATAAGAGAACCAGTTTCTGTGTTTAATATACACAAATATGTCTTCATTAGTAGTCAATAAGAGAACCAGTTTCTGTGTTTAATATACACAAATATGTCTTCATTAGTAGTCAATAAGAGAACCAGTTTCTGTGTTTAATATACACAAATATGTCTTCATTAGTAGTCAATAAGAGAACCAGTTTCTGTGTTTAATATACACAAATATGTCTTCATTAGTAGTCAATAAGAGAACCAGTTTCTGTGTTTAATATACACAAATATGTCTTCATTAGTAGTCAATAAGAGAACCAGTTTCTGTGTTTAATATACACAAATAAATCTTCATTAGTAGTCAATAAGAGAACCAGTTTTTGTGTTTAATATACACAAATATGTCTTCATTAGTAGTCAATAAGAGAACCAGTTTCTGTGTTTAATATACACAAATAAATCTTCATTAGTAGTCAATAAGAGAACCAGTTTCTGTGTTTAATATACACAAATATGTCTTCATTAGTAGTCAATAAGAGAACCAGTTTCTGTGTTTAATATACACAAATATGTCTTCATTAGTAGTCAATAAGAGAACCAGTTTATGTGTTTAATATACACAAATAAACCTTCATTAGTAGTCAATAAGAAAACCAGTTTTTGTGTTTAATATACACAAATATGTCTTCATTAGTAGTCAATAAGAGAACCAGTTTCTGTGTTTAATATACACAAATATGTCTTCATTAGTAGTCAATAAGAGAACCAGTTTCTGTGTTTAATATACACAAATAAATATTCATTAGTAGTCAATAAGAGAACCAGTTTTGTGTGTTTAATATACACAAATATGTCTTCATTAGTAGTCAATAAGAGAACCAGTTTCTGTGTTTAATATACACAAATATGTCTTCATTAGTAGTCAATAAGAGAACCAGTTTCTGTGTTTAATATACACAAATATGTCTTCATTAGTAGTCAATAAGAGAACCAGTTTCTGTGTTTAATATACACAAATATGTCTTCATTAGTAGTCAATAAGAGAACCAGTTTCTGTGTTTAATATACACAAATATGTCTTCATTAGTAGTCAATAAGAGAACCAGTTTCTGTGTTTAATATACACAAATATGTCTTCATTAGTAGTCAATAAGAGAACCAGTTTCTGTGTTTAATATACACAAATATGTCTTCATTAGTAGTCAATAAGAGAACCAGTTTCTGTGTTTAATATACACAAATATGTCTTCATTAGTAGTCAATAAGAAAACTGTGTTTAACACAAATAAGTCTTCATTAGTAGTCAATAAGAAAACCAGTTTTTGTGTTTAATATACACAAATATGTCTTCATTAGTAGTCAATAAGAAAACCAGTTTTTGTGTTTAATATACACAAATAAACCTTCATTAGTAGTCAATAAGAAAACCAGTTTCTGTGTTTAATATACACAAATAAACCTTCATTAGTAGTCAATAAGAAAACCAGTTTCTTTGTTTAATATACACAAATAAATCTTCATTAGTAGTCAATAAGAGAACCAGTTTCTGTGTTTAATATACACAAATAAACCTTCATTAGTAGTCAATAAGAAAACCAGTTTCTGTGTTTAATATACACAAATAAGTCTTCATTAGTAGTCAATAAGAAAACCAGTTTTTGTGTTTAATATACACAAATATGTCTTCATTAGTAGTCAATAAGAAAACCAGTTTTTGTGTTTAATATACACAAATAAACCTTCATTAGTAGTCAATAAGAAAACCAGTTTCTGTGTTTAATATACACAATTAAACCTTCATTGGTAGTCAATAAGAAAACCAGTTTCTGTGTTTAATATACACAAATAAATCTTCATTAGTAGTCAATAAGAGAACCAGTTTTTGTGTTTAATATACACAAATATGTCTTCATTAGTAGTCAATAAGAGAACCAGTTTCTGTGTTTAATATACACAAATATGTCTTCATTAGTAGTCAATAAGAGAACCAGTTTCTGTGTTTAATATACACAAATATGTCTTCATTAGTAGTCAATAAGAGAACCAGTTTCTGTGTTTAATATACACAAATATGTCTTCATTAGTAGTCAATAAGAGAACCAGTTTCTGTGTTTAATATACACAAATATGTCTTCATTAGTAGTCAATAAGAGAACCAGTTTCTGTGTTTAATATACACAAATATGTCTTCATTAGTAGTCAATAAGAGAACCAGTTTCTGTGTTTAATATACACAAATATGTCTTCATTAGTAGTCAATAAGAGAACCAGTTTCTGTGTTTAATATACACAAATATGTCTTCATTAGTAGTCAATAAGAGAACCAGTTTCTGTGTTTAATATACACAAATATGTCTTCATTAGTAGTCAATAAGAAAACCAGTTTTGTGTTTAATATACACATACATGTCTTCATTAGTCAATAAGAGAACCAGTTTATGTGTTTAATATACACAAATAAATTTTCATTAGTAGTCAATAAGAGAACCAGTTTTTGTGTTTAATATACACAAATATGTCTTCATTAGTAGTCAATAAGAGAACCAGTTTCTGTGTTTAATATACACAAATATGTCTTCATTAGTAGTCAATAAGAGAACCAGTTTCTGTGTTTAATATACACAAATAAACCTTCATTAGTAGTCAATAAGAAAACCAGTTTTTGTGTTTAATATACACATATATGTCTTCATTAGTAGTCAATAAGAGAACCAGTTTTTGTGTTTAATATACACATACATGTCTTCCTTATTACTCAATAAGAGAACCAGTTTCTGTGTTTAATATACACAAATAAATTTTCATTAGTAGTCAATAAGAGAACCAGTTTTTGTGTTTAATATACACAAATATGTCTTCATTAGTAGTCAATAAGAGAACCAGTTTCTGTGGTTAATATACACAAATATGTCTTCATTAGTAGTCAATAAGAGAACCAGTTTCTGTGTTGAATATACACAAATATATCTTCATTAGTAGTCAATAAGAGAACCAGTTTCTGTGTTTAATATACACAAATATGTCTTCATTAGTAGTCAATAAGAGAACCAGTTTCTGTGTTTAATATACACAAATATGTCTTCATTAGTAGTCAATAAGAGAACCAGTTTCTGTGTTTAATATACACAAATATATCTTCATTAGTAGTCAATAAGAGAACCAGTTTCTGTGTTTAATATACACAAATATGTCTTCATTAGTAGTCAATAAGAGAACCAGTTTCTGTGTTTAATATACACAAATATGTCTTCATTAGTAGTCAATAAGAAAACTAGTTATACACAAATAAGTCTTCATTAGTAGTCAATAAGAAAACCAGTTTTTGTGTTTAATATACACAAATATGTCTTCATTTGTAGTTACTAAGAGAACCAGTTTTTGTGTTTAATATACACAAATAAACCTTCATTAGTAGTCAATAAGAAAACCAGTTTCTTTGTTTAATATACACAATTAAACCTTCATTGGTAGTCAATAAGAAAACCAGTTTCAGTGTTTAATATACTTAAATAAATCTTCATTAGTAGTCAATAAGAGAACCAGTTTCTGTGGTTAATATACACAAATAAACCTTCATTAGTAGTCAATAAAAAAACCAGTTTCTGTGTTTAATATACACAAATAAGTCTTCATTAGTAGTCAATAAGAAAACCAGTTTTTGTGTTTAATATACACAAATATGTCTTCATTTGTAGTTACTAAGAGAACCAGTTTTTGTGTTTAATATACACAAATAAACCTTCATTAGTAGTCAATAAGAAAACCAGTTTCTGTGTTTAATATACACAATTAAACCTTCATTGGTAGTCAATAAGAAAACCAGTTTCTGTGTTTAATATACACAAATAAATCTTCATTAGTAGTCAATAAGAGAACCAGTTTTTGTGTTTAATATACACAAATATGTCTTCATTAGTAGTCAATAAGAGAACCAGTTTCTGTGTTTAATATACACAAATATGTCTTCATTAGTAGTCAATAAGAGAACCAGTTTCTGTGTTTAATATACACAAATATGTCTTCATTAGTAGTCAATAAGAGAACCAGTTTCTGTGTTTAATATACACAAATATGTCTTCATTAGTAGTCAATAAGAGAACCAGTTTCTGTGTTTAATATACACAAATAAGTCTTCATTAGTAGTCAATAAGAGAACCAGTTTTTGTGTTTAATATACACAAATATGTCTTCATTAGTAGTCAATAAGAGAATCAGTTTCTGTGTTTAATATACACAAATATGTCTTCATTAGTAGTCAATAAGAAAACCAGTTTCTGTGTTTAATATACACAAATAAACCTTCATTAGTAGTCAATAAGAAAACCAGTTTTTGTTTTTAATATACACATACATGTCTTCCTTATTGCTCAGTAAGAGAACCGGTTTTTGTTTTTAATGTAAATCTATTTTTCCTTATCCCTAGAACTTCAAGCGAGGTAAGTTTCAGTTTATAACACGCTTGTTAGCATCTTGTAATGTTTTATATCAAAGACTCGTTTTTTGACGATAAAAGTTCGCTACTTGCCATAAATGTTTTCAAGGACCTCTCTGGGTCTGCTGACGACAGGATATCTTTATTTTCAAATGGCTGCCATAGCTCATAGTTAAATAGTAAGTGCTGACGTGGCACAGTAGATCATACATTCGTAACATTATAGACCCAATGTATTCGGAACTGACCTCTCGCTATCTGAACCTACTACTTAAATACCATGATTCTGCGACTGGAGACAAGAAGTAGGCCTACCATACATAATATATTGATGGAATGAGTTCTCCGGGTGGATAGACATATCACAAATCTCATTTTTCTCTTCAGTCGACTTCTCAACAGATGTTCTTAAAAGTAAAAAGATAAAATTAAAGTCTGTTCTGCGTTAAATATCCAAAAGTTATATTTTGTTTGCTATGTTGGTAAGATAAACGTTTCTCTAATTATCGGGCAGTTTAGACTTCCAATTAAATCAATCAACTTAGTTTTACGTTTTAATTCAGAGACACCTACATTCGATTTCTTGTTCTTCTTATCGGAAAATTGTTAAGCTTTTAAATTAGGGTTAGCTGAAAATTGTTGGAATTAAGAAATTTAATGACACTTTACTGAACAGTTTTTTAATGTGATTTCTAATCGTTATACGAAATTAATACTTTGTTTATAAAGATAGCGACTCAACCAGCTTCAGATCTGTGAGAAGTTTCTTTTAAAAGAGGGACTACAAGATAAAACCAATGCACAAGTCCTTTATAAAACAAACGATTTGCTTTTTGTTTCTTATTTGTCTTCCTTTCAAATTCAATTCCAGTTAGATAAAGGTAAGATATGCGTAATACCAGTTACTGGTACCTCAGCGATTTTTAACACTGCATTGGTTCTTTGTATTCTGCGATTCGAACTTATCGAGCTTTTAATTCTGTTTATTTATTTTTTAACACATTTTTTTCATGTATTTTGTACTTTACGTTGTTACAATTTACGTTATAAAGAAAACATTTTAGCCAACATATTATTTTGCTTTAAGAAACTAATTGGGTCATTTAGGATAAGATTGAAGATTACCAATGATACACTGGAATCTTATTACTGAGTTTACTTGAAGATTACCACTGATACACTGGTATCTTATTACTGAGTTTAGTTGAAATAAACCACTGTAGTTACTGTCAGATTGGCGTATTTTCATTGCGGCTTCGCCAAACTGCTGAAATGTCAACATACTGATAAAGGTTTGGTGTTCGATACCCACGATGGACACAGCACAGATAGACCTTTGAGTAGCTTTGTGCTCAACTACAAACATGCAGACGTAATAATACAAATCATTTAGAAAAACACATATTGTGTGTTAAACTAAACATTAAAATCAAATATCATCCAAAACAAAAATATCCCGAGTGACGTATCTCAGGACAGCCGGTATGGGTATCAACATTTTGTTAATAAAGCAGAGAACAACATTAATCTGAAGATGACCTAAGAAGGTCGAAACGTTTATCTATGTGTTATAAGTAAAAGTGTTAATACCCATACCAGCCGTCCTGAGATACATTTTTACTTCAATTTGGTTTCTCGTCATTATAAATGATCTGTTACGGTTTCACAGCAGTTCTAGTGTCCACAGTGACTGCAGCAACACCACAATAGTAACTTTACATATCACGTGATTTGAAGCTACTCCAAACTAAATCAATTAAACACACATCGTAAGATATTTTTGAATAAGTTCAATGTGTTAAACTTCTGGTTAAAGAGTCACCTTACAGGGATAAAAAATAAGGGTTTTGTTTAACTTGTTTATCTATACTTAAAAATGTATTCTATCGTACATAATATCGGGAACTGGTATTGACAAAGAGTTGGTAAACGAAGCAACAAGTTAAACATGTGTAAACAAAACACATGATAAGTACATAAAGTGGAGAATGGACATTGACAAAGAGTTGGTAAACGAAGCAACAAGTTAAACATGTGTAGACAAAACACAGGATAAGTACATAAAGTGGAGAATGGACATTGACAAAGAGTTGGTAAACGAAGCAACAAGTTAAACTTGTGTAAACAAAACACAGGATAAGTACATGAAGTGGAGAATGGACATTGACAAGAGTTGGTAAACGAAGCAACAAGTTAAACTTGTGTAAACAAAACACAGGATAAGTACATGAAGTGGAGAATGGACATTGACAAAGAGTTAGTAAACGAAACAACAAATTAAACATGTGTAAACAAAACACAGGATAAGTACATGAAGTGGAGAATGGACATTGACAAAGAGTTAGTAAACGAAACAACAAATTAAACATGTGTAAACAAAACACAGGATAAGTACATGAAGTGGAGAATGAACATTGACAAAAGAGTTGGTAAACGAAACAACAAATTAAACATGTGTAAACAAAACACATGATAAGTACATGAAGTGGAGAATGGACATTGACAAAAGAGTTGGTAAAAACGAAACAACTATTTAAACATGTGTAAACAAAACACAGGATAAGTTCATGAAGTGGAGAATGGACATTGACAAAAGAGTTGGTAAAAACGAAACAACAAATTAAACATGTGTAAACAAAACACAGGATAAGTTCATGAAGTGGAGAATGAACATTGACAAAAGAGTTGGTAAACGAAACAACAAATTAAACATGTGTAAACAAAACACAGGATAAGTTCATGAAGTGGAGAATGGACATTGACAAAAGAGTTGGTAAACGAAACAACAGTTTAAACTTGTCTAAACAAAACACATGATAAGTACATGAAGTGGAGAATGGACATTGACAAAAAGAGTTAGTAAACGAAACAACAGTTTAAACTTGTCTAAACAAAACACATGATAAGTACATGAAGTGGAGAATGGACATTGACAAAAAGAGTTGGTAAACGAAACAACAGTTTAAACTTGTCTAAACAAAACACATGATAAGTACATGAAGTGGAGAATGGACATTGACAAAAGAGTTAGTAAACGAAACAACAAATTAAACATGTGTAAACAAAACACAGGATAAGTACATGAAGTGGAGAATGGACATTGACAAAGAGTTAGTAAACGAAACAACAAATTAAACATGTGTAAACAAAACACAGGATAAGTACATGAAGTGGAGAATGAACATTGACAAAAGAGTTGGTAAACGAAACAACAAATTAAACATGTGTAAACAAAACACATGATAAGTACATGAAGTGGAGAATGGACATTGACAAAAGAGTTGGTAAAAACGAAACAACTATTTAAACATGTGTAAACAAAACACAGGATAAGTTCATGAAGTGGAGAATGGACATTGACAAAAGAGTTGGTAAAAACGAAACAACAAATTAAACATGTGTAAACAAAACACAGGATAAGTTCATGAAGTGGAGAATGAACATTGACAAAAGAGTTGGTAAACGAAACAACAAATTAAACAAGTGTAAACAAAACACAGGATAAGTTCATGAAGTGGAGAATGGACATTGACAAAAAGAGTTAGTAAACGAAACAACAGTTTAAACTTGTCTAAACAAAACACATGATAAGTACATGAAGTGGAGAATGGACATTGACAAAAGAGTTAGTAAACGAAACAACAGTTTAAACTTGTCTAAACAAAACACATGATAAGTACATGAAGTGGAGAATGGACATTGACAAAAAGAGTTGGTAAACGAAACAACAGTTTAAACTTGTCTAAACAAAACACATGATAAGTACATGAAGTGGAGAATGGACATTGACAAAAGAGTTAGTAAACGAAACAACAGTTTAAACTTGTCTAAACAAAACACATGATAAGTACATGAAGTGGAGAATGGACATTGACAAAAGAGTTAGTAAACGAAACAACAGTTTAAACTTGTCTAAACAAAACACATGATAAGTACATGAAGTGGAGAATGGACATTGACAAAAAGAGTTAGTAAACGAAACAACAGTTTAAACTTGTCTAAACAAAACACAGGATAAGTACATGAAGTGGAGAATGGACATTGACAAAAAGAGTTAGTAAAAGAGCTTCAGTATGGAGGGAGTTTTTAATAAAAGCTTGAAAAGGAAGAAGACGTGAACCAAAAATCGAACTTTCTTTTGTTTGTTTATTTAAATTTTTAAATATGATTCGACTTCATGTAACTGTTATTATGTAACGTAATAGCAATCTAATGAAATATTCATATGAGGACATCTAGATATTTTAGGCTTTATGTTTGGAATTTTTGTAATCTGCTTATGTAGATTACTGTTTGTTTTTCATAGCATACCTTTTATAAAACGGTAGAATTTAATTTATAGGAATATGTTTAATATTCATAAATACCATTTTCTCAATCTCTGTGTACATTCTGTCTTGATCTAAACGTTTTAATATTAAATTGGTAAACTCAATAGAAGTCCCCACGAAATTAGATTGAAAGAAAAATATATTATTCTGATTCCATGTTTTTCTATAAAAACGTCGCTAGAGGGGGTTAAGGCTAATAAATATATATATTTATATATTATTTTACATGTAGACTCTCACAGAGTTCTTTCATAAGAATTTTCAAAAGGACATCGAGAATAAAACATACCTAAAAAAATCACTGAACTTGTGTTTTTAAAAATGTACACCAGTAATTCAGTGCTTTCCTAAAAATGCTACTAGAGGGAGCTCACGCGAAGTATTTAAAACAAAAATGATAACTCGTGTGGAAGAAATCGAGAATGAAAATGATACCAATAATGACAAGTGTAGGTTCTTTAAAATCAATAACTCTCAGTCAATGTTTTCTTAATGGAGTTCCACTAGAGAGAATTATAGCATATTTTTACATTTTATTTTGACGTATTCGAAAACTACTGTAAATCAGATTATTACTACATGTATCATATGCACGCTTTTCATAGTTTCTGTTTCTGTAAGGAACCATTACATATGATTATATGTTATGCACTTAGTGCCAAGTTTAAAAATAGCCTTAACATATGTGCCTCATCTTTGCAGACGAAACTAAAATGATATATTTGAGTGTTAGTTTTATAAAAGAACTATCTGCATATAAGATGTCAAATATGACTTTCCTTCTTTGCGGGAAATTAGGGTTTCATATTGTATGGATAAACCTTCCTTTGTAAGAGCAAAAAATTTCAAATGAACCTTTGTTTCACAACTTATATATTCGTAAAGTATCCAAATGTTAGATCCCAAAACGAAAAGTGTCCTGCAAACTCTGTCTTGATATTGAAAGGATAGGTAAAAAACCATGTAACTACAAACCACATATATCTTGAAAATGCGAACTGTAGCTCACTGTGTGAGCTACAGAGCTTCGTCAGTCGTGGGGAATAGACCCCTAAATTTTAATGTTAGTAGTCTGTGTATCTCTGGCCCATCGGGAGACTTTAAAGCGAGTATAGATTAAGTTTTTAATCGTGTAAGACTTTTATATGAAGACATGAAATATTTATAAACAGAAGCTCTAAAACACGATATAATCACAAGGTATTAGAGAAAGAAACCAGCTTATGAAATTAGTGGAGGGGTGGCAGAAGTGAAAGCTGGACTGAATATTATTTTATAAAAATACGAGTTCGCTACTAACCTGAATAGAACAATTTCAGAACCTAAAGTATTGTATTAAAAACAACAACAGATGTTTGAGTCATTTAGTCACCCCAGATAATCATTAATATTTATCTAATAAGCTGTAATTATACTTTATGGTCAGTAAATAGACTGAGATAGGATATTTATGATATACCAGTCAAGTTCCTCTGTCAGTTTGTTGTTTTGAAACGTGGTGACCACGTCTGTAACTGTTTGATAACAGTAACGTAAAACACTGGTGTCTGACCGAACGTTAGGCGTAAAGCTACGTTCACCTTGCTTAGATTCAACGATTCGATTAACTAGTTGTCGTTGTTGTTTTAAAGACATAGCCACAATAAGCTTTCTGCTGTGTCCGCTACGTGGAATCGAACTCCATATTTTAGCGCTGCAAGTCAGTAAACTCACCGTAGACCCCAATGGTGAACGATTCGATTTAGAAGCTGTTCTCACATGCTTCAGTATTTATCGTTACTTGTATATAAATCAGATGAAACCTGAAAAAGAAACCGGAATCCTAATTTTAAATTTATATTTAAGAAATTTTAATAGCAACCAGTTTATTTGTTTAGTTATAAACTCACTTAATTGCAATATAGACTGTCTTTAAAAGCAAATATTAACAGATAATTTTGCAATTTTCACAGTTTCGTTTGTCCTAACGGACAACCAGACGGAACTGAAAAGATTTTACGTGCTGAACTCGAGACGGTTCAATTCTCTCAAGTTGTGTCCTAACGCACTCGCAGGTGGAATAGAAACAAAATTATGTGCTGAACTCGAGACAGTTTAATTCTCTCAACTTATGTCCGAACGGATCACCAGGTGGAGCTGACAAAATTACGTGCTGAGCTCGAGACGTTTTAATTCTGTCAAGTTATGTCCTAACGTACATTGGTAGAGTACAATGACAGCTGTGATTTCTGTGAAGACTTCTCAAACGTTAATCAATTGTTTCTACATAGTCATAGAAACAATTAGATGGTAATATAATAGATCAACAGTCCTTAGATAGTTGGTCACTTGTAAATACAAAATTACCCAATCTGTCCTAAAAAACAGACGGTTATCTGTAGTGGTCAGGTTCAGGACAAAAATGAGCCTACACAAATATATGTTTAAACTATAGAGTGCCCGGCATGGCCAGGTGGGTTAAGGCGTTCGACTCGTAATCTGAGGGTCGCGGGGTCGAATCCACCTCGTACCAAACATGGTCGCCCTTTCAGCTGTGAGGGCGTTATAATGTGCGGTCAATCCAACTAATCGTTGGTAAAAGAGTAGCCCAAGAGTTGGCGGTGGGTGGTGATGACTAACTACTTTTCTAGTCTTACAAAAATAGGGACGGCTGGCACAGATTCCTTGAGTAGCTTTGCGCGAAATTTAAAACAAACAAACAAATTAAACTATAGGAAAGCAATGTGCAGAATAACTATTTTTATTTAATAACTAGAAATCGAAGTTTTCTTGTTAACAGTTTAAAGTGATATAAATCCTGGAAGTAAAAAATACGTTTAGATTTCTACGTTTTTAATAACATACTAGGTCTACAAAGTATAAAAACTCTATAGTGAGCTTATGGGCCCGAAAGACCTGTTAGTTTTTCGTTGCTTAATATGAGAATGTGATTTGGAAAAAAAAAAAAAATCTTCCCATTGTCAGAACCATCAAAACGTTTCCTTACTTAAACTGTAGAATGGCTGTATAAGAGTTTTGATCGGGCACGTGAGACGAGGTTCACATTTCGTATTCGAAACACCGAGTATTTTTCTGCGTGACTTTGCTCACTCGCGACTGTTGGACTGAAGATGAGAAAGAAAACTTCCACATCCATCAAACGAATCTGTGGAACGTGACAGAACTTGAACAAGGTTCTCTCTACTGTGTGTGGGTATCGGTTTTATTTATCGATTTTTATCTCATCCGTCGACCAGTGTTGTCAATAAAAAAATATATCATAATTCTTAGCTCCATAGTGTTCGTTACGATTATTCTATTTCCTTGGCCAATTATATTAGTTTTTCCAAGGTTCCTTACATAAAAATACCTTTATTTACCAACAGACAGACAAGCAAATAACAGAAAATTCGACAGATCTTATCGTTACAATTTACACGTTCGTATAAAAGACAGTAAAATTATAGATTTTATATCAGCGACATTCTAAATATAATACCCTTGATCTATACTCGAAAAGTACAGTCTTATTGTGAGAACAAAATAACAAACACAATAAGTAATTTCTCTGTAAATGGCTTTTATAAATCTAACCTTATAACTCCAGCAAGACTGATACAGGTTTTGTGACAAGGCTTAAGTCTTGGGCTTGAGGGCTTCTGGAGAAAAATTACTAACTAATCACGAGATCAGTGATCAGTTATGGAAAAAATAGGAGCTAACAGAGAGGTGGTTCCCGCTCTTTCTAAATCCCTTTTGACGATAGAAAAGAATCGTTACTAAAAGCTACACGAGGCTTCTTGAATCGGGCTGGGGAGAGTAGACAAGGTTTTACTTCCTTACTGCCAGAGAACAGCCGTGCTTTGTTCTGCAGCGACTGGACTTCGGTTCTTACAGATCTTATCCGTTCTGTGTAAGACGCTCATCGGCTTAGTAAAAGAAAACTTCCGCGCTTTCTTAAAGACGTGCGATGCCAGTGGTTGATACTTCAATAGATCAAACTTTATGGTGAATATTCTACGTATGTATTTCTTCAGGTCTTTCTTTACAAACAATAGAAGAAAAAAAAATGGTGACGTTACAAATCGCCTTATTAACAAATAACAATGAACTATAAATTAAGAATTTTAAAAATTGGAGACTCAACCCCGTAATAGTATCAAACTTTGAGGAATTTCTTTTCTACAAAATACGTGTGTTTCTATTACACTATTTTGGAACACGGAGAAAGAAAATTAGAGGTGAAAATGATTTATTGAAGTTTATTTTTTAAAGGCTGAATAACACACTGTATTCGGTGCCATAACGCGGGAATCAAACTCTTGATTTTAGTGCTAGGAGCCCTGAAGATTATAGCCGAACTGTCCGTTGGTAGAGACGAATTATAAAACTAAGTTTTTTACGTTAGGTTAGATTTGAAGTTTACCACAAAGCTACGCAATGGACTATCTGTGTTCTGTCCACCGCGAGTATCGAAACCCGGATTCTAGCGTTGTAAGTCAGCAGACAAATTTCTGTGCCACTGGGAGTTTTCATTATTAATAACACATAATTAATTACCTCATTACAGTGTATACTTATATAACCTCCACATATTCAGATGAGTAATTTTTTTTGGGCAGATGTTTGTAGTTTAGGGTGAGAGATAAAAGAAGGAAATAAATATAAATGAAGTGTAAGTGTGTATATAAACAGCATGTTAAGTATTCCAAAGAATGATACTTTAAATAATAACATGAGAACGTTAAAGAAGCGCCACCTGGTGGCTCAGTAGTAACTCAGCGGGCTTACAGCGCTAAAAACTTGAGTTTCGATACCATTAACGAGAAAAGTACAAATAGTACTTTGTGTAGCTTTATGCTAAACAGCTACCAAATCAATATAAAGCAGCAGTTTGGAATTAACTCTGCGGTAAATATATCAGTTCATTAATTTAAATAAAAACTAACAAATCATAAGAATGGGTTCGATTCCCCTCGGTAGACTCAGCAGATAGTCGAATGTGCTTTGCTCTAAGAAAACACACACTTATAAGAATGGGCCCTATTTCCTCAACCTGTTTCCTTACCTTCGTGGGAAAGAACATTTTTCTCAGTAAATGTTTATTTCGTGAAACCTTCCTGTTTAAAAAAAAAAACTTGGTTTGTTAGATCCGCCTTCTGTTTCGAATAAGTTTCTCAAGGGCATTTTGATCTGTTTAAAGAAACTTTTCGAAATCTTCTTATGGAATATTAAAGTTAAAGTGTGTTCCCAACATCTACTTTGAAACCTGATTTGCACGTAATGGTGTCCTTTAGAGATAAATCTTTCAAAAACTGCTGTATTAGATACTGCGTGAAATCTATCGTTTGCACGTGAAATAACACTGAAATTGCTACAATTACTACAATATCCTTTAACTTATACTCTGCTGGACAAATATGTATATTTATAATCTACATAAACGGGTAATTTGTCGATCAACGAAACTTCTGTAGTGAAAATGTCAAGTTATTTCGCGAGCTATCATCATTACCATGACAACCTAGTAATCAGCCGTGTTGCTATCCAAACACGTCATTACCATGACAACCTAGTCAGCTGCAGTGCTGCCATCCAAACATGCCATTCATCAAACCTTTTCAAGATTTCCCCAGATCTGTCACCTAGATCCCTAAACTGTGTCCAAAACGTTTCTAAAGATAGAACTAAGAAATGTCTATTAATACATACAGATAAAAGATCTCTCTTCTAAAGGAAAGACCATCCTTTATCTAAACTCACTTGTGAACGAAAATATCTCTAATCTCTTTTTTTGTAAACAAAAAAGGAAAATTTCTGTAAACTCTGCTTTTTAAACAATGAACGAAAATATGTCTAATCTCTCTTTTGTAAACAATAAATCAAAATATGTCTAAACTCTACTTTGAAACAATGAGCGAAAATATGTTTAACTCTCCATCTTGACCATTGAACCAAAATATATCTAAACTCTCCTTTGTAAACAATGAACAAAAATATGTTTAACTCTCTATCTTAACCATTGAACCAAAATATATCTAAACTCTTCTTTTTAAACAATGAACAAAAATATGTTTAACTCTCCATCTTAACCATTGAACCAAAATATATCTAAACTCTCCTTTGTAAACAATGAACAAAAATATGTTTAACTCTCCATCTTAACCATTGAACCAAAATATATCTAAACTCTCCTTTGTAAACAATGAACAAAAATATGTTTAACTCTCCATCTTAACCATTGAACCAAAATATATCTAAACTCTCCTTTGTAAACAATGAACAAAAATATGTTTAACTCTCCATCTTAACCATTGAACCAAAATATCTTTAATCTCTCCTTTTTAAACAGTGAACGAAAATATATCTGATCTTTCCTTTGAAAACAATGAGCGAACTGTGTGTATTATCTGGGAGTTTTCATTATTAATAACACATAATTAATTACCTCATTACAGTGTATACTTATATAACCTTCACATCTTCAGATGAGTAATTTTTTTTTGGGCAGATGTTTGTAGTTTAGGGTGAAAGACAAAAGAAGGAAATAAATATAAATGAAGTGTAAGTGTGTATATAAACAGCATGTTAAGTATTCCAAAGAATGATACTTTAAATAATAACATAAGAACGTTAAAGAAGCGTCACCTGGTGGCTCAGTAGTAACTCAGCAGGCTTACAGCGCTAAAAACTTGAGTTTCGATACCATTAACGAGAAAAGTACAAATAGTACTTTGTGTAGCTTTATGCTAAACAGCTACCAAATCAATATAAAGCAGCAGTTTGGAATTAACTCTGCGGTAAATATATCAGTTCATTAATTTAAATAAAAAGTAACAAATCATAAGAATGGGTTCGATTCCCCTCGGTAGACTCAGCAGATAGTCGAATGTGCTTTGCTCTAAGAAAACACACACTTATAAGAATGGGCCCTATTTCCTCAACCTGTTTCCTTACCTTCGTGGAAAGAACATTTTTCTCAGTAAATGTTTATTTCGTGAAACCTTCCTGTTTAAAAAAAAAAACTTGGTTTGTTAGATCCGCCTTCTGTTTCGAATAAGTTTCTCAAGGGCATTTTGATCTGTTTAAAGAAACTTTTCGAAATCTTCTTATGGAATATTAAAGTTAAAGTGTGTTCCCAACATCTACTTTGAAACCTGATTTGCACGTAATGGTGTCTTTTAGAGATAAAACTTTCAAAAACTGCTGTATTAGATACTGCGTGAAATCTATCGTTTGCACGTGAAATAACACTGAAATTGCTACAATAACTTCAATATCCTTTAACTTATACTCTGCTGGACAAATATGTATATTTATAATCTACATAAACGGGTAATTTGTCGATCAACGAAACTTCTGTAGTGAAAATGTCAAGTTATTTCGCGAGCTATCATCATTACCATGACAACCTAGTAATCAGCCGTGTTGCTATCCAAACACGTCATTACCATGACAACCTAGTAATCAGCCGTGTTGCTATCCAAACACGTCATTACCATGACAACCTAGTCAGCTGCAGTGCTGCCATCCAAACATGCCATTCATCAAACCTTTTCAAGATTTCCCCAGATCTGTCACCTAGATTCCTAAACTGTGTCCAAAACGTTTTCTAAAGATAGAATTAAGAAATGTCTATTAATACATACAGATAAAAGATCTCTCTTCTAAAGGGAAGACCAACCTTTATCTAAACTCACTTGTGAACGAAAATATGTCTAATCTCTCCTTTTTAAACAGTGAACCAAAATATCTCTAATCTCTCCTTTTTAAACAAATAACTTTACACTACAAAGAGGGAAGGACTCCTGATATATTAAAAACCATTATTTGGCAAGATAGAAATTGAAACTCGACTCCTTGTGATGGATGGAGATATAGATACAGAGGGTGAGAAAAAAAGAATGTATATTACTTATAAATAATTCACATGCTTGTTTTAGGCTTAGGACTGGAAAGCTAAGTGAAAGTATTACAACATTATGTGAAAACACAAATAGAGTGGAGTCGTGTCTCATTAAACTGTTATGGCTAAACTAAGAAAGTGTATATTTGATCACTTCTTTACTGAGTGATAGCTCTGATGCGTACCAAAAAATCAATACACACATTTCACAAGCACGCAGTTCGCTCGTGCTCTGCTACACTCACCACGAGCTTATCTTGAGAAGAAAAATACAACAACTGTCAAATGATACATGTATTATTGACCTTACGACTCCATATTTTCCTCTGCCTTACATATGTTAGGGTTTGTAAGAATGATCTCTCAAGGATTTACGTCAACGTGACGTATCGAATCCTTATCCGACTTAAAATACTCTTCAGACGTAACCAAACCTTCTGCATATCGAATCATTCACTTGGGGACTTACAAAATATCGAACAGGTACAGATGACATGACTTTTAATCTATTGTCGTAACATATTATGGAATATATTACAGAAGAGTCTCGGAATATCTCTATTATTATGTTGTTCAAAGTGAACACCCTGGCCAGCCTTGGGGAGGACATGCTCCCTAAACTAATGACGTCTATTAATCTAATGTTAAATGTCCTTTGATTTGGTCTCATTATCTGTCCTATTGTAGCCCTCCAAAGTTACGAAAAGTTTGAGACTACATTGTTAGGGTAATCTGTTTCCTCTCCCCCCACACCAGGATTTGGGATTTGTACCTGATGCACATGTGCAAAGATTTGGGATTTGCACCTGATGCACATATGTAAAGATTTCACATCCCCCCCCATTATTCCTTAAATTTGTTTTTGTCTGTTGTTATTAAAGCACAAAGGGCTTCCTGTGCTCTGCCCACCGCGCGTATAGAAACCCGGTTTCTTGTGGTATACGCCCGCAGACATACCACTGTGCCACTGAGGGTTATTGATTAGTAACCAGGGGGAAGGAGGCGAGCCTGAAACTCTTCCAAACGCAAGAGTCTTTAACGAAACTGACTGTCACTTTTATAACGCGCAAACACCTAAAACTGCAAAATACGTTCAGCAGCACCACAACTTCACGATTCTAACCAGTCGGCCATCCCTGACCTACACCGCTTCGCACTGAACATACTCATTACCTTATGCCATCTTTGAAACTTTCCCTCGAACGAAACGTTCGTTACACTGGTGTTTCGGTGAATGGTTATATCTATATGAGCAAAATTATTCGATACAACTTTTGCTTTCCGAAAAAACAACGGAAAAAATCGGGGAAAAGCGTTGAACAAAATAACTAAAAATTCAATCATTAAGGTTTAAAATGACCTCTTTAAAATCATGATTTTGTATACGCATAAGGAGATTAGTTTAACGGTACATTGCTGTCAAAGGAAGTTACTTCCGCGAATGATCTAATGAAAGTCAACTATTTATCAAAACTTATTGTAAAACAAAGGACAGAATCCGTTACAACTGGCATGAAAACAAAGATGGTCGTTTTCCTTAAAAGATTAGTGCGTGTCACGTGCGGTACAAACCGTGCATGTTTTAATTTAACGCGCTGTTCTTTAATTACATTCAAAGTGGCTGGTCCTCTGACACATAAACTCTAATGCTTTATAAATTGAAGGATATAATTACAATTAGTCTGACACATTTAGAATTACGGTAATATTTTAGAGAGAAAATATTTTGTCCTTTAAAACACCGACGAACACCCAGATATATCAAAACCATGCTGTTATAATCACCAGCCAAATAGCTTTGTATAAACACAAGCTAGCACAAGGATATTCCAGAATCCTTACTCTTATAAGCAGAGACCAAATCACTTTGTGTAAGAACGGACACCCAGATACAACACAACCATGCCGCTATATTGACGAACCAAATCAATTAAAAATAATTACATAATTAATAATACACATGCACTTATAGATTATTGCTTTCTGACATGATTGTGTCTCAGCGTGACCTCATGTTAAGGTATTTGTGTAGGGTTCTATAATTCAACGCTCGATATTCAAATTCCGTGTGACACTTAAACTACCAAACCGGAGAACCGTGTTGTATTTTCTGATGTGAAGTGTATAAGATTGGAAGAAATAGTATCCAAGTTTGAAGTTTCATAAATAAACTGTTTTTCTAATAAATATTTTCATTAAGAACACGAAAGCTCAACAAAAACAACTTAATTGAAAATGATGTAAAGTTTAAGCGACACAGCATCAAACTGTTGCAGACAACACAGTTTTGTTAATAGTTTTAATGTCCACAATCAAACTGTTGCAGACAAGACAGTTTTGTTAATAGTTTTAATGTCCACAATCAAACTGTTTGAGACAAGATAGCTGTGGTAATAGTTTTAATGTCCACAATCAAACTGTTTCAGACAAGATAGCTGTGGTAATAGTTTTAATGTCCACAATCAAACTGTTTGAGACAAGACAGCTGTGGTAATAGTTTTAATGTCCACAATCAAACTGTTTGAGACAAGACAGCTGTGGTAATAGTTTTAATGTCCACAATCAAACTGTTGCAGACAACACAGTTTTGTTAATAGTTTTAATGTCCACAATCAAACTGTTGCAGACAACACAGTTTTGTTAATAGTTTTAATGTCCACAATCAAACTGTTTGAGACAAGACAGCTGTGGTAATAGTTTTAATGTCCACAATCAAACTGTTGCAGACAACACAGTTTTGTTAATAGTTTTAATGTCCACAATCAAACTGTTGCAGACAACACAGTTTTGTTAATAGTTTTAATGTCCACAATCAAACTGTTTGAGACAAGACAGCTGTGGTAATAGTTTTAATGTCCACAATCAAACTGTTGCAGACAACACAGTTTTGTTAATAGTTTTAATGTCCACAATCAAACTGTTGCAGACAACACAGTTTTGTTAATAGTTTTAATGTCCACAATCAAACTGTTGCAGACAAGACAGTTTTGTTAATAGTTTTAATGTCCACAATCAAACTGTTGCAGACAAGACAGTTTTGTTAATAGTTTTAATGTCCACAATCAAACTGTTGCAGACAAGACAGTTTTGTTAATAGTTTTAATGTCCACAATCAAACTGTTGCAGACAACACAGTTTTGTTAATAGTTTTAATGTCCACAATCAAACTGTTGCAGACAACACAGTTTTGTTAATAGTTTTAATGTCCACAATCAAACTGTTGCAGACAAGACAGTTTTGTTAATAGTTTTAATGTCCACAATCAAACTGTTTGAGACAAGACAGCTGTGGTAATAGTTTTAATGTCCACAATCAAACTGTTGCAGACAACACAGTTTTGTTAATAGTTTTAATGTCCACAATCAAACTGTTGCAGACAACACAGTTTTGTTAATAGTTTTAATGTCCACAATCAAACTGTTTGAGACAAGACAGCTGTGGTAATAGTTTTAATGTCCACAATCAAACTGTTGCAGACAACACAGTTTTGTTAATAGTTTTAATGTCCACAATCAAACTGTTGCAGACAACACAGTTTTGTTAATAGTTTTAATGTCCACAATCAAACTGTTTGAGACAAGACAGCTGTGGTAATAGTTTTAATGTCCACAATCAAACTGTTGCAGACAACACAGTTTTGTTAATAGTTTTAATGTCCACAATCAAACTGTTGCAGACAACACAGTTTTGTTAATAGTTTTAATGTCCACAATCAAACTGTTGCAGACAACACAGTTTTGTTAATAGTTTTAATGTCCACAATCAAACTGTTGCAGACAAGACAGTTTTGTTAATAGTTTTAATGTCCACAATCAAACTGTTGCAGACAAGACAGTTTTGTTAATAGTTTTAATGTCCACAATCAAACTGTTGCAGACAAGACAGTTTTGTTAATAGTTTTAATGTCCACAATCAAACTGTTGCAGACAACACAGTTTTGTTAATAGTTTTAATGTCCACAATCAAACTGTTGCAGACAAGACAGTTTTGTTAATAGTTTTAATGTCCACAATCAAACTGTTGCAGACAAGACAGTTTTGTTAATAGTTTTAATGTCCACAATCAAACTGTTTCAGACAAGACAGCTGTGGTAATAGTTTTAATGTCCACAATCAAACTGTTGCAGACAACACAGTTTTGTTAATAGTTTTAATGTCCACAATCAAACTGTTGCAGACAAGACAGTTTTGTTAATAGTTTTAATGTCCACAATCAAACTGTTGCAGACAAGACAGTTTTGTTAATAGTTTTAATGTCCACAATCAAACTGTTTCAGACAAGACAGCTGTGGTAATAGTTTTAATGTCCACAATCAAACTGTTGCAGACAACACAGTTTTGTTAATAGTTTTAATGTCCACAATCAAACTGTTGCAGACAACACAGTTTTGTTAATAGTTTTAATGTCCACAATCAAACTGTTGCAGACAACACAGTTTTGTTAATAGTTTTAATGTCCACAATCAAATTGTTGCAGACAAGACAGTTTTGTTAATAGTTTTAATGTCCACAATCAAACTGTTGCAGACAAGACAGTTTTGTTAATAGTTTTAATGTCCACAATCAAACTGTTGCAGACAAGACAGTTTTGTTAATAGTTTTAATGTCCACAATCAAACTGTTGCAGACAAGACAGTTTTGTTAATAGTTTTAATGTCCACAATCAAACTGTTGCAGACAAGACAGTTTTGTTAATAGTTTTAATGTCCACAATCAAACTGTTTGAGACAAGACAGCTGTGGTAATAGTTTTAATGTCTACAATCAAACTGTTGCAGACAAGACCGCTGTGGTAATAATTTTAATGTCCACAATCAAACTCTTGCAGACAAGACAGTTTTGTTAATAGTTTTAATGTCCACAATCAAACTGTTTCAGACAAGACAGTTTTGTTAATAGTTTTAATGTCCACAATCAAACTGTTTCAGACAAGACAGTTTTGTTAATAGTTTTAATGTCCACAATCAAACTGTTGCAGACAAGACAGTTTTGTTAATAGTTTTAATGTCCACAATCAAACTGTTGCAGACAAGATAGCTGTGGTAATAGTTTTAATGTCCACAATCAAACTGTTTCAGACAAGATAGCTGTGGTAATAATTTTAATGTCCACAATCAAACTGTTGCAGACAAGACAGCTGTGGTAATAGTTTTAATGTCCACAATCAAACTGTTGCAGACAAGACAGTTTTGTTAATAGTTTTAATGTCCACAATCAAACTGTTTCAGACAAGACAGTTTTGTTAATAGTTTTAATGTCCACAATCAAACTGTTGCAGACAAGACAGTTTTGTTAATAGTTTTAATGTCCACAATCAAACTGTTTCAGACAAGACAGTTTTGTTAATAGTTTTAATGTCCACAATCAAACTGTTGCAGACAAGACAGTTTTGTTAATAGTTTTAATGTCCACAATCAAACTGTTTCAGACAAGACAGTTTTGTTAATAGTTTTAATGTCCACAATCAAACTGTTTCAGACAAGACAGCTGTGGTAATAGTTTTAATGTCCATAATCAAACTGTTTTAGACAAGACAACTGTGGTAATAGTTTTAATGTCTACAATCAAACTGTTGCAGACAAGACAGTTTTGTTAATAGTTTTAATGTCCACAATCAAACTGTTTCAGACAAGACAGCTGTGGTAATAGTTTTAATGTCCACAATCAAACTGTTTCAGACAAGATAGCTGTGGTAATAGTTTTAATGTCCACAATCAAACTGTTTCAGACAAGACAGTTTTATTAATAGTTTAAATATCCGATTAAAATAAATTTAAAAATTCACACATTACATGGGTATCGAAACTCAGTTTCTAGCGTTGCAAGCCCACAAATATACACATTTCAGGAACTGAATCATTAAGTGGAAACTATACATTCCCAAACAATAATGTTATATTTGTATTTAAAATGGTTCTGCTAATCATTTAAAAACAACCAATATGTGCTACTTTCGACGTTAGAAGATATTGAATCATATAAATGGTACATTTATTTGTATATACTACACCTACTAGGATAGCGACAAAAAATGAAGACTTATTAACGCTACAAACCGGGTTTCGATACCCGTAATATGTACATCATAGATAGTTTTTTTGTATCTTTGCGCTTAACAAAAACAAACAGTTGTATATAACAGTAGACTTAGTGACTCTACACATTGTTCTCGAACTTAACCGAACGTATCTACAACAACGTAAAAAACGGAAGTTTGTTTGACTGCTTGTTTTTTGAATTTCGCGCAAAGCTACTCGAGGGCTATCTGCACTTGCCGTCTCTAATTTAGCAGTGTAAGGCTAGAGGGAAGGCAGCTAGTCATCACCACCCACCGCCGACTTTTGGTCTTTTCTCTTACCAACGAATAGTAGGATTGACCCTCACTTTATAACACCCCCACGGCTGAAAGGGCAAGCATGTTTGGTATGCGGGGATTCAAACCCGCAACCCTCACATTACGAGTCAAACGCCTTAAACCACATGGCCATGCCGGGCCTAAAATACGGAAGACTAAAGAAAGATACGAGATTATACGAATATACGCACTGATTCTGTTTATCGAAAACTAACTGTTTAGTACCAGTTACAAGTACGTCTCAGGAGACTTTCACAATCTTCTCAAGTTGCACGTGCGTAGGATGTGTTGCCAGTGAGAAAGTAATTTGAAGATTTCCACATTAATCTGGTTTCTGATTGATAAAGAACTAAAACAACGTCAGACAGTACACGTGGCAAATGACCAGCATTATTTGAAACAATTTACAGAACTAGATAAGTTATGTCTCCAGAAACATTTGAAACCGTGACTCGAATTGCAAAAGCGTATTGGATGTGCTTTATAACATGACGCATGCGCATTTTAGTTTTTGTATCTTTTAACTTGTATTAAATCTGCTAAATTCAGACCAGTGCAGTTGGCGAATACAATATAATCAATAACTAACAAGCTTAAGGCTGTTGTTCCTTATTTTAAAGTTTATTAGTAAGAAACAAACATGTGCTAATCTACTTCTCACTATTCTGGAACTTAACGCTATTGTCAAGAGGTGGTTAAATCATACCTTTCGATTAAATTAGTGATTTAAAGAACACGAAATAATTATTACACACTTTGTCCAATTGTAACATACTTTGGTGAATGCTGGGACAATCATCTCTCACGACACACTTTAAACAAGGTTTATTATAACATCATTATGACTACTGGTATATTTTGATAAACGTTCACTGAGTGACAACTGGTAATGATCATGACTTGATCAGTTCACAAACTTCGGTGTGTATTATCGGTATATCTGGTGACACACTTTAGTTATCACTTAGACAATTGGTATATCTGGTGACACACTTTAGTTATCACTTAGACAATTGGTATATATAATGACACACTTTAGTTATCACTTAGACAATCGGTATATCTGGTGACACACTTTAGTTATCACTTAGACAATCGGTATATCTGGTGACACACTTTAGTTATCACTTAGACAATTGGTATATCTGGTGACACACTTTAGTTATCACTTAGACAATTAGTATATCTGGTGACACACTTTAGTTATCACTTAGACAATTAGTATATCTGGTGACACACTTTAATTAGCACTTAGCCAACCGATATGTTTGTCGAAACACTTTAATTATCACTTAGACAATTAGTATGTCTGTTTAAACACTTTAATTATCACTTAGCCAATCGACATATCGGTTGACACACTATAATTATCAAGAGATATAATAATAATTACACCTTACCATAACAAAACACACGTTATCAAGAGATATTATAATAATTACACCTTACCATAACAAAACACACGTTATCAAGAGATATTATAATAATTACACCTTACCATAACAAAACACACGTTATCAAGAGATATTATAATAATTACACATTACCATCATAAAACACACGTTATCAAGAGATATTATAATAATTACACCTTACCATAACAAAACACACGTTATCAAGATATATTATAATAATTACACATTACCATCATAAAACACACGTTATCAAGAGATATTATAATAATTACACCTTACCATAACAAAACACACGTTATCAAGAGATATTATAATAATTACACCTTACCATAACAAAACACACGTTATCAAGAGATATTATAATAATTACACCTTACCATAACAAAACACACGTTATCAAGATATATTATAATAATTACACATTACCATCATAAAACACACGTTATCAAGAGATATTATAATAATTACACATTACCATCATAAAACACACGTTATCAAGAGATATTATAATAATTACACATTACCATCATAAAACACACGTTATCAAGAGATATTATAATAATTACACATTACCATCATAAAACACACGTTATCAAGAGATATTATAATAATTACACATCACCATCATAAAACACACGTTATCAAGATATATTATAATAATTACACATTACCACCATAAAATACACGTTATCAAGAGATATTACAATAATTACACATTACCATCATAAAACACACGTTATCAAGATATATTATAATAATTACACATTACCATCATAAAACACACGTTATCAAGAGATATTATAATAATTACACATTACCATCATAAAACACACGTTATCAAGATATATTACAATAATTACACATTACCATCATAAAACACACGTTATCAAGATATATTATAATAATTACACATTACCATCATAAAACACACGTTATCAAGAGATATTATAATAATTACACCTTACCATAACAAAACACACGTTATCAAGAGATATTATAATAATTACACATTACCATCATAAAACACACGTTATCAAGAGATATTATAATAATTACACATTACCATCATAAAACACACGTTATCAAGAGATATTATAATAATTACACATTACCATCATAAAACACACGTTATCAAGAGATATTATAATAATTACACATTACCATAACAAAACACACGTTATCAAGAGATATTATAATAATTACATATTACCATCATAAAACACACGTTATCAAGAGATATTATAATAATTACATATTACCATCATAAAACACACGTTATCATGATATATTACAATAATTACACATTACCATCATAAAACACACGTTATCAAGATATATTACAATAATTACACATTACCATCATAAAACACACGTTATCAAGGGATATTATAATAATTACACATTACCATCATAAAACACACGTTATCAAGATATATTACAATAATTACACATTACCATCATAAAACACACGTTATCAAGAGATATTATAATAATTACACCTTACCATAACAAAACACACGTTATCAAGAGATATTATAATAATTACACATTACCATCATAAAACACACGTTATCAAGATATATTACAATAATTACACCTTACCATAACAAAACACACGTTATCAAGAGATATTATAATAATTACACCTTACCATAACAAAACACACGTTATCAAGATATATTACAATAATTACACCTTACCATCATAAAACACACGTTATCAAGAGATATTATAATAATTACACATTACCATCATAAAACACACGTTATCAAGAGATATTATAATAATTACACCTTACCATAACAAAACACACGTTATCAAGATATATTATAATAATTACACATTACCATCATAAAACACACGTTATCAAGAGATATTATAATAATTACACCTTACCATAACAAAACACACGTTATCAAGAGATATTATAATAATTACACCTTACCATAACAAAACACACGTTATCAAGAGATATTATAATAATTACACCTTACCATAACAAAACACACGTTATCAAGATATATTATAATAATTACACATTACCATCATAAAACACACGTTATCAAGAGATATTATAATAATTACACATTACCATCATAAAACACACGTTATCAAGAGATATTATAATAATTACACATTACCATCATAAAACACACGTTATCAAGATATATTACAATAATTACACATTACCATCATAAAACACACGTTATCAAGAGATATTATAATAATTACACATCACCATCATAAAACACACGTTATCAAGATATATTATAATAATTACACATTACCACCATAAAATACACGTTATCAAGAGATATTACAATAATTACACATTACCATCATAAAACACACGTTATCAAGATATATTATAATAATTACACATTACCATCATAAAACACACGTTATCAAGAGATATTATAATAATTACACATTACCATCATAAAACACACGTTATCAAGATATATTACAATAATTACACATTACCATCATAAAACACACGTTATCAAGATATATTATAATAATTACACATTACCATCATAAAACACACGTTATCAAGAGATATTATAATAATTACACCTTACCATAACAAAACACACGTTATCAAGAGATATTATAATAATTACACATTACCATCATAAAACACACGTTATCAAGAGATATTATAATAATTACACATTACCATCATAAAACACACGTTATCAAGAGATATTATAATAATTACACATTACCATCATAAAACACACGTTATCAAGAGATATAATAATTACACATTACCATCATAAAACACACGTTATCAAGATATATTATAATAATTACACATTACCATCATAAAACACACGTTATCAAGAGATATAATAATTACACATTACCATAACAAAACACACGTTATCAAGAGATATTATAATAATTACACATTACCATCATAAAACACACGTTATCAAGAGATATTATATAATTACACCTTACCATAACAAAACACACATTATCAAGATATATTATAATAATTACACATTACCATCATAAAACACACGTTATCAAGATATATTATAATAATTACACATTACCATCATAAAACACACGTTATCAAGAGATATAATAATTACACATTACCATAACAAAACACACGTTATCAAGATATATTATAATAATTACACATTACCATCATAAAACACACGTTATCAAGAGATATAATAATTACACATTACCATCATAAAACACACGTTATCAAGAGTTATTATAATAATTACACATTACCATCATAAAACACACGTTATCAAGATATATTATAATAATTACACATTACCATCATAAAACACACGTTATCAAGAGATATTATAATAATTACACATTACCATCATAAAACACACGTTATCAAGATATATTATAATAATTACACATTGCCATCATAAAACACACGTTATCAAGAGATATTATAATAATTACATCCTACCATCATAAAACACACGTTATCAAGATATATTACAATAATTACACATTACCATCATAAAACACACGTTATCAAGATATATTACAATAATTACACATTACCATCATAAAACACACGTTATCAAGATATATTATAATAATTACACATTACCATCATAAAACACACGTTATCAAGAGATATTATAATAATTACACCTTACCATAACAAAACACACGTTATCAAGAGATATTATAATAATTACACATTACCATCATAAAACACACGTTATCAAGAGATATTATATAATTACACCTTACCATAACAAAACACACATTATCAAGATATATTATAATAATTACACATTACCATCATAAAACACACGTTATCAAGAGATATAATAATTACACATTACCATAACAAAACACACGTTATCAAGATATATTATAATAATTACACATTACCATCATAAAACACACGTTATCAAGAGATATAATAATTACACATTACCATCATAAAACACACGTTATCAAGAGTTATTATAATAATTACACATTACCATCATAAAACACACGTTATCAAGATATATTATAATAATTACACATTACCATCATAAAACACACGTTATCAAGAGATATTATAATAATTACACATTACCATCATAAAACACACGTTATCAAGATATATTATAATAATTACACATTGCCATCATAAAACACACGTTATCAAGAGATATTATAATAATTACATCCTACCATCATAAAACACACGTTATCAAGATATATTACAATAATTACACATTACCATCATAAAACACACGTTATCAAGAGATATTATAATAATTACACATTACCATCATAAAACACACGTTATCAAGAGATATTATATAATTACACCTTACCATAACAAAACACACATTATCAAGATATATTATAATAATTACACATTACCATCATAAAACACACGTTATCAAGATATATTATAATAATTACACATTACCATCATAAAACACACGTTATCAAGAGATATAATAATTACACATTACCATAACAAAACACACGTTATCAAGATATATTATAATAATTACACATTACCATCATAAAACACACGTTATCAAGAGATATAATAATTACACATTACCATCATAAAACACACGTTATCAAGAGATATTATAATAATTACACATTACCATCATAAAACACACGTTATCAAGAGATATTATAATAATTACACATTACCATCATAAAACACACGTTATCAAGATATATTATAATAATTACACATTACCATCATAAAACACACGTTATCAAGAGATATTATATAATTACACCTTACCATTAGGTATTTGATCTCGCGACCCTCATATTACGAGTCGAGCGCCTTAAGTATCCTGCCATGCCGGCCGGGTCCCCATCTAAAGTTGGCGGTGGGGGTGATGATGACTAGCTGCCTGCCCTCTAGACTTATTCTGTTAAATTAGGGACGGTTGATACAAGTTACCCTGGTGTAGCTTTGCTCGAAATTCGAAAACAAACAAACTAAACATCTTTTAGATATGTTTTCGTTTCTGAAATAAAAACGAACAGGAAAAAGAAAACAAATTTTATGATATATATACAAACTTTAAATTCCAGTGAAGTACTTTAAAAAAGAAGTTGTATTTTGACGTTCATCAACTGGGTGATGTGCGTCGAACATGGAACTTTTGTTTAATGTTTTCCATGAATCTCAACAAAATATTTTTTGTGTGTTTTATTCAAAATCTTTACAAAAGAACATTTGATCTTCTGGTAAAGAAAGCTTTATTACGTCAGAGGGTGATCTTTCTTGCACGTGAATTTTTGCGAATTTTATTTTCCTTATCACGTTCTCATCTGAAACGTTGTTGTATTTAATATTGATTTTTTGTCTCTTTGTCAACTTTTCCTTTTCCACTTAACTTCGTAAAATCCTAAACTTACTTTATTATATTTAATAAAATATGGCAAATAATAACAAGCAAGAACATACTTGTATGTCCCTAAGTACTTTCATTGGTGAGCTTGAGATACTCAAATCCGGTGTTCAATCCCTCTAAATAGGCCTAACATGGGCAGGAAATTAAGGCACTCGACCCATAATCTGAGGGTCACAGGTTCGAACCCGCGTCGCACCAAACATGCTCGCCCTTTCAGCCATGGGGGAGTTATAATACAACCGTCAATCTCACTATTCATTGGTAAAAGAGTAACTCAAGTATTCACGGTTGGTGATGATGACTAGCTAGCTGCTTTCTCTCTGGTTTTACACTGCTAAACTAGGGACGGCTTGCGCAGATAGCCCTCGTGTAGCTTCGCGAGAAATTAAAAAAACAAACAAACAAACAAATCATCCACAAAGAAATATTATCTTCTGTTCAGAAACCTCCAGGTTTTCTGTTTGAATGTATAGTATCCGTAAGCCTTCAGACTTTCTGTTTGAATGTATAGCATCCGTAAGCCTTCTGACTTTCTGTTTGAATGTATAGCATCCGTAAGCCTTCAGACTTTCTGTTTGAATGTATAGTATCCGTAAGCCTTTAGGTTTTATGTTGGAATGTATAGTATCCGTAAGCTTTCAGCTTTTCTGTTTGAATGTATAGTATCCGTAAGCTTTCAGGTTTTCTGTTTGAATGTATAGTGTCCGTAAGCTTTCAGGTTTTCTGTTTGAATGTATAGTATCCGTAAGCTTTCAGGTTTTCTGTTTGAATGTATAGCATCCGTAAGCCTTCTGACTTTCTGTTTGAATGTATAGCATCTGTAAGCCTTCAGGTTTTTTGTTTGAATGTATAGCATCCTTAAGCCTTCTGACTTTCTGTTTGAATGTATAGCATCTGTAAGCCTTCAGACTTTCTGTTTAAATGTATAGTATCCGTAAGCCTTCAGGTTTTCTGTTTGAATGTATAGTATCCGTAAGCTTTCATGTTTTCTGTTTGAATGTATAGTATCCGTAAGCTTTCAGGTTTTCTGTTTGAATGTATAGTATCCGTAAGCTTTTAGGTTTTCTGTTTCAATCTATAGCATCCGCAAGCTTTCAAGTTTTCCATTTGAATGCATAGTATCCGTAAGCTTTCAGGTTTTCTGTTTGAATGTATAGTATCCGTAAGCTTTCAGGTTTTCTGTTTGAATGTATAGTGTCCGTAAGCTTTCAGGTTTTCTGTTTGAATATATAGTATCCGTAAGCTTTCAGGTTTTCTGTTTGAATGTATAGCATCCGTAAGCCTTCTGAGTTTCTGTTTGAATGTATAGCATCTGTAAGCCTTCAGGTTTTTTGTTTGAATGTATAGCATCCGTAAGCCTTCTGACTTTCTGTTTGAATGTATAGCATCTGTAAGCCTTCAGACTTTCTGTTTAAATGTATAGTATCCGTAAGCCTTCAGGTTTTCTGTTTGAATGTATAGTATCCGTAAGCTTTCATGTTTTCTGTTTGAATGTATAGTATCCGTAAGCTTTCAGGTTTTCTGTTTGAATGTATAGTACCCGTAAGCTTTCAGGTTTTCTGTTTCAATCTATAGCATCCGCAAGCTTTCAAGTTTTCCATTTGAATGCATAGTATCCGTAAGCTTTCAGGTTTTCTGTTTGAATGTATAGCATCCGTAAGCTTTCAGGTTTTCTGTTTGAATGTATAGTATCCGTAAGCCTTCAGGTTTTCTGTTTGAATGTATAGTATCCGTAAGCTTTCAGGTTTTCTGTTTCAATGTATAGCATCCGTAAGCTTTCGGGTTTTCTGTTTGAATGTATAGTATCCGTAAGCTTTCAGGTTTTCTGCTTCAATGTATAGTATCCGTAAGCTTTCAGGTTTTCTGTTTGAATGTATAGTATCCGTAAGCTTTCAGGTTTTCTGTTTGAATGTATAGTATCCGTAAGCTTTCAGGTTTTCTGTTTGAATGTATAGTGTCCGTAAGCTTTCAGGTTTTCTGTTTGAATGTATAGTATCCGTAAGCTTTCAGGTTTTCTGTTTGAATGTATAGTATCCGTAAGCTTTCAGGTTTTCTGTTTGAATGTATAGCATCCGTAAGCCTTCTGACTTTCTGTTTGAATGTATAGCATCTGTAAGCCTTCAGGTTTTTTGTTTGAATGTATAGCATCCGTAAGCCTTCTGACTTTCTGTTTGAATGTATGGCATCTGTAAGCCTTCAGACTTTCTGTTTAAATGTATAGTATCCGTAAGCTTTCAGGTTTTCTGTTTGAATGTATAGCATCCGTGAGCCTTCAGACTTTCTGTTTGAATGTATAGTATCCGTAAGCCTTCAGGTTTTCTGTTTGAATGTATAGTATCCGTAAGCCTTCAGACTTTCTGTTTGAATGTATAGTATCCATAAGCCTTCAGACTTTCTGTTTGAATGTATAGTATCCGTAAGCCTTCTGGTTTTCTGTTTGAAAGTATAGTATCCGTATACTATAGGAACTTCAGGTTCCTTTTTAAACGTCAACAGTCCAAAAGCCCTCATGTTGCTCGCTTCAATGTCTACCATCGGAAAGCCATCTGCCTTTTTTTTTTTTCAATGTTCACCGTCCGAAACTTCTGACGTTTGTTTTCTAAACATATTCTATCTCAAAAGCCTTCATGTTTTTAGTTGGAAAGAATGTTTACAATCCAAAAGCTTTCGAATTTCTGGTCTGATTGTCTACTATCTGAAAACTACAAGGTTTCTTATAGTTGTATTCAGTGTTCAGTGAATACAACAAAAGGTATTTACTATACTTTAATATCAAGATGACAAAGATTTTAATGAATCAAACAAACACAAGGTTTTAAGAAACGATATAGACATCAGATAAATGTGTTGTTAACCATCAACTACCTTCTATAAAAAAAAACAATAGTAGCTTTCCACCAACGACAGAGTATAAAACAATACTGGTTAACCATCAACTATCTTGCTGTATAAAACAATACTGGTTAACCATCAACTATCTTGCTGTATAAAACAATACTGGTTAACTACCACCAACCTTACGTAGAAAACAATATTAGGTAACCACCCACTTTAATTAAAATAAAGTACAGAACAACATTTTGACCCTCTTGGTCAAACTCTCTTTGCTAACCTGAAGATGACCTAAGAAGGTCGAAACTTTGTTCTGTACTTTATTTTAATTAAAGTTTTAATACCCATACCAGCTGTCTTGAGAATACGTTTTCTACTTCGAGCGAGTTTTTCGTCATCGTAAATAACCACCAACTACCTTCTATAGAAAATAACACTGTTTAACACCAATGTCGGACGTCAAGCTTTAGTTTACATTGTAAACGTTGTAAACCAACACAGCTCGGGCTGAGCGTTGTAAGCCAACGCAGCACGGACTGAACGTTGTAAAACAACACAGCTCGGGCTGAGCGTTGTAAGCCAACACAGCACGAACTGAATGTTGTAAGCCAACACAGCACGGACTGAATGTTGTAAACCAACGCAGCTCGGGCTGAGCGTTGTAAGCCAACACAGCACGAACTGAACGTTGTAAACCAACACAGCACGGACTGAATGTTGTAAACCAACACAGCTCGGACTGAACGTTGTAAAACAACACAGCTCGAACTGAACGTTGTAAACCAACGCAGCACGGACTGAACGTTGTAAAACAACACAGCTCGGACTGAACGTTGTAAAACAACACAGCTCGGGCTGAACGTTGTAAACCAACACAGCACGGACTGAATGTTGTAAACCAACGCAGCTCGGACTGAACGTTGTAAACCAACACAGCACGGACTGAATGTTGTAAAACAACGCAGCACGGACTGAATTTGTAAACCAACGCAGCACGGACTGAACGTTTCCAGAAACTTATTCCATCATCAAAGAAGTCCAGAAAATGTGTTTCTTTTGTTGTTGTTTTTACATTCGTTTAACTAGTCTGATGGGTTGTTTTGTTTTTTTGAAACTTTCAAAAACTGTCGCAGCTGCTTGGGTTTCTACTCGTTTCTTTTTGCTTGTATCAGATGAGTGGACCACATAGTTTTGCTTGTATCAGATGAGTGGACCACATAGTTTTGCTTGCATCAGATGAGTGGACCACATATTTTCATTAAAAAATTATAACCTTGTTCTTCGTAACCGGACGACACGTTTCTTGCTTCATGTGTTTTGTTTTCATACACAGTATATTCTCTCAGTAAACTTTATTAAACACTTTTCTTTCACTGTGGTTCCACAGAAAGCCTTAAAATCTCGTGCTAAATAAACAACGACACTGTACCTCACTACTGACGTCATCAACATTTTGTCTACAGTAGAACTATGTTTGAGGTATCTATGACATTTTGTACATCATGAATTATTGATACATTCAAATTACCCAAGAATAAAACGTATAGAGAAACAGTATTGCTCCAAAAACCGATTCTCGAAAATAAACACCCCAAAGGATCTTTGGCGGGTTTTCGTCGTTTGTGAAATCAGGCACATGCATCACATAGTTCAACAAACGCTCACGTTTCATAACAAAAAGACAATGTGAGGTTTGTTATTCAGTACAAGTTAACCAAGACTGGCAATAATACAATCTAGATGTAAAAAATACCTATAAACAAAGTCCACATTACACTCAAATACATACAGAAGAAAATGTACACCACATTTAAAAAAATATAGAATAAAATATATATGAAACTTACAAGACATATAGACTAAAATCAACCCCACGCCAAATTTACAGACATACAGGTTAAAATGAACACCATACCTAAAAGACGAATACAACATAGAATCACAGACATAGAATATTCATTCCCTACATATATATTAAATACAAGTGCAAAGCGGTTATAATGTCTTTAAGTCCTTGCACCATCCAGTACATCTGTTCATAAAATTTTAAAGTTATACACTAAAAGAACGAATCATTTTTCAAACGTTGTTGTATTACAACTGTGGTGTTGAAAACAGTACAGGGTAAATACATAAGTAATTATTTACTAACCAATAATCGTTAAATAAATGACAACATTTTTTTGGTTGTAGTTGTTTTTTTAATTACAACTCAGTAATGTTGATTAATTTATAAGGAAGCTTTAGTTTTACAACGAAGTTTTCTTTCCTATTATTAATTATCTATTATTTAATTTAGTAATACATTATCACAAACATCCTGGCAGACCTTTCCTGTCCTTGTTGAAAACCAGTTCATGAAATATAGTATGTTTTCTTGTAAACGTTAACAATCCTTGTTGAAAAGTAGGCTTAAGTGATAGGGTCACATTTCGTCTGCTAAACCTTGTTGAAAAGTAGGCTTACGTCATAGGGTCACATTTCGTCTACTACTCCTTGTTGTAAAGTAGGCTTAAGTGATAGGGTCACATTTCGTCTGCTAATCCTTGTTGAAAAGTTGGCTTAAGTCATAGGGTCACATTTCGTCTGCTAATCCTTGTTGAAAAGTAGGCTTAAGTCATAGGGTCACATTTAGTCTGCTAAATCTTGTTGAAAAGTTGGCTTAAGTGATAGGGTCACATTTCGTCTGCTAATCCTTGTTGAAAAGTAGGTTTAAGTGATAGGGTCGCATTTCGTCTGCTAAATCTTGCCAATTATTGATAACGAACAGGTTCACGGAAGGTGAAAATATTTTCCGGTGACCGTTATCAAACTCGCTAAATAATTAAACAAGCCATGATTATCTAGCATTTAATGTACACTGGACGGTTAATTTGTAGGCCACAAAAATTAATTATGTTGGATAAATAATAAACTGTAGAATTTTTTGCTGCTCGTAAAGAAATTAGTGAAATTAACCTAAAAACATGGGTTTTAAATTAAAATATTTTTTTTATAATTTATCTTTCTTTTTATCGAGTAAAGTATTTTATATTAGAGAGTTGGACAATTAAGGTCGTTTAACATTTTTTACAAGGTGATATAAAACGTTGAGATCTGTAATAAAAGGTGAAAGAGGGTGGGGCCACCCAAAATGGATGTACATAAAATGTTTAATCATGACTGTAAACAAAAGGATGCGGTTTAGTTTTATACACCTGACTTGTATACTATCAAACCAGATAACGTGTTTGCTCTCTTAAAGCTCGATAGCAAAAATAGGTTTAGTGTCAACACGACATCTACCGGATGAATGATTGTGATACACTGCACTGTCTCCACCCTACAGACACACGCACTTCGGTATTACTTGTGTGAAGTTCGTGATAGACTGGTTATATATTTGTGATGAAGTTTTTCGTTATTTGCAACCATCAGAGTATTCTGTTAAAAGGTATACACACACACACCAAATAAGAATTCTATATCTAAACGTATAGTGCATTCAGTGGCTTTAACCGTAAGTACAATTTTAGTGAAATAGCTAAACGTGTTGGTCACTGGCGGTAGCTAAATATACAGGAAGAGGTTAATCGAAATTATAAAGGTTACAGCACAATACTTCCTACTGACTACAACGAATCAAAGCTTTACTATAATAAAAGATACAATACTTGTTTTCCATCGTCAGACTCGCTAGTCTGAGATTCCAGTTAACCTCACGCAGGATCTGTCTTTAGAGCACCATTGAAGTTTTAAGTCGATCATATACACGAGTTGATTTATACCATATGTACAAAAACTGGTTTAGAAGAAAACTTACAAAAACCATTCCAGAGGTCTCTGGCCTGAACGATCAGTGTATTTACAGTATCTTAGAAGTCTTTGACCTGACTAACCAGCTTATTTAGAGCATTTGGGATCTCTGGCCTAGCCAGCCCGTTCATTTAGAGCATCTTAGAGGTTTCTGGCCTAACAAATCACTTTATTTAAAACATCTCAGAGATCTCTGGTCTGTTCATTCAGCTTATTCAGAGCATCCTAGAGGTCTCTGAACTGACCAATCAGCTGTATACGTATGAGGTATCGTTCAGAATGAAAATTCAAGTACAACCAATCCTGAAACTTTAATCTGAAAATGTTTCAAACAACGTACTGCCATATATGGTAGAAACGGCCGTTAGTGTTAAAGTTTTATTTAAAACACAAGTAACAACGTTTCAACCTCCTTAGATTATCACTAGAATCAGAAAGACCTAACGAATCGAAAATTTGTTAATTAAATAAAAGTATTCAACCCCTGTATCAGCCATCTCTGTTGTATATTAACTTAACACCCATTTCAGCCACTTCAATTATATATTAACTTAACACCCATTTCAGTCACCTCTATTATATATTAACTTTAACACCTATCTCAGCCATCTCTATTGTATATTAACTTAACACCCATTTCAGTCACCTCTATTATATATTAACTTTAACACCTATCTCAGCCATCTCTATTGCATATTAACTTAACACCCATTTCAGTCACCTCTATTATATATTAACTTTAACACCCATCTCAGCCATCTCTGTTGCATATTAACTTAACACCCATTTCAGTCACCTCTATTATATATTAACTTTAACACCTATCTCAGCCATCTCTATTGTATATTAACTTAACACCCATTTCAGTCACATCTATTATATATTAACTTTAACACCCATCTCAGCCATCTCTGTTGCATATTAACTTAACACCCATTTCAATCACCTCTATTATATATTAACTTTAACACCTATCTCAGCCATCTCTGTTGCATATTAACTTAACACCCATTTCAGCCACTTCTATTGTATATTAACTTCAGGTGAGTTCGTCAGCATCATAAGTGCAGTATCATTATCAAACAGTACAGATTAGACGTGGCCTAGTTTAGCGACCTGGGCTGTACACAGAAAGTTACGAGTTTTGCACCATAGAGCTAATGAACACACAGTACACATTTAGCACAGAATGAGTTATAAGACGGAAAGTCAGTCTCCTTAATCAGTGTTTAAAAACGTCCAAATCCCTGATGGCTGACAACGGTTGTAGCTACTTTGTTTCCCGCCCTCTGTACAGTGACACACAGTTACAAACCTTTGGCTCATGTCTCGCATAAAGTGCCCACCGTTCACGTCGAAAAGTGTCTTGTTTGTTTGTTTGTTTTTGGAATTTCGCACAAAGCTACTCGAGGGCTATCTGTGCTAGCCGTCCCTAATTTAGCAGTGTAAGACTAGAGGGAAGGCTGCTAGTCATCACCACCCACCGCAAACTCTTGGGCTACTCTTTTACCAACGAAAAGTGGGATTGACCGTCACATTATAACGCCCCCACGGCTGGGAGGGCGAGCATGTTTGGCGCGACTCGGGCGCGAACCCGCGACCCTCAGATTACAAAGCGCACGCCTTAACGCGCTACGAAAAGTATCTTCAACACTGCGAAAAATTTTCCGAACACTCATAAAACAGAACAATATCATGATATATCATTCACAGATAACTCTAATAAATGATACACCACTCACAAATAAACTCAATTAAATGATATACCACTAACATAATAATCTTAATTTTATTTTGAAGATGTATTCCTAAACACAAATTGGTATTAATTTTATTAAAAGGAGCCCTAGCATACATACAATGATGTAAAATATAACACGATTTATTAGCACAGATAAAATAGTGTTACGTTCATTGCGTTAGGCATTTTCTGACACGTTAATTTACTTTCGCCATTTACATTTTTGAATTTCGCGCAAAGCTACACGAGGGCTATCTGCGCTAGTCGTCCCTAATTTTGCAATGTAAGACTAAAGAAAAGGCAGCTAGTCATCACCACCTACCGCCAACTCTTGTGCTACTCTTGTATCCACGAATAGTGGGATTGACCGCCACATTATAGCATCCCCACGCCTGAAAGGGGCGAGCATGTTTGGAGTTATGGAGATTCGAACCGGCGATCATCAGATTACGAGTCGAGTGCCTTAACCATCTGGCTCGTGAAGAATTACCAAAAGAGATATTTTCTTTTCTCAGTCTCAGAAACCCGTACTGTTTTTTTGGTATATAATTTAGTTATATAAAATGACAAAACTTTGTTAAAATCGATATGTTAAAGTTATAACATGGTTGAAAACAAATATTTTTGATTCTATTCTATTCTCAGTATGATTTGAAATCGAGAAGATATTTCTAAAGATAACGTTTAATGAAGACGTGCTAGTTTTACTCCAATTACAATAGAATTATTTAAAATTCTTGACATTTTCAACAAACCTGATCGTATAGATGGACTGACTAAAATTATGTATATATTCCAAAGTCAAGCGTCTTACAGGAGCTTAAAGAAAGCTACTTATTAGAAAAGGTAGAAATAACATCACTCGTTTGCTATTGCAGATCTTAATACAATCATTTATTTACTTCTGTGAGAAATGTTTAAATGTACCAGCTTCATCTTACTACCAAGAACTCGTGTCCATAAACTCATTGATTCAAGATGAACACTTACCATGATTAGATCTCAATTTTTCCACTTTCAACACTGAATACGAACAAATTTCCACCAATGGAAAGAAAGTATTCGCGTGTAAAGAACCATCTCGTTGAGTTTTAATCCAATCCCTTATGTTTATACTACGACCACCGCCGTATTGCTCGTGCCTGGCGAACCGTGTAACAATGCTGTTACGGATTCTTATCACATTTGCTTTTTCCGGAGCAGTAGACGGCTAATCTGCGCGAAAGTTCGTACATTAGTATAAAATTACGGACGTAAAGTTCGACTTTACTAAGAATGCCAGCTGAGCCTTATTTAAGAGGGACATTTCCACACGGTCATATCAAACCATAACGTTTTTACGTCATGTTTATCACACACCGACTCCTAAATGTAATATATACATACCAGAAATATGTTATCTGGCTTATATTCCAGCTAAAAACATAATGTTTTTAAAGTTTTTATTGAGATATTTTGAACTAGTCTGTTCTGAACATTGAAAAGCTTCTTAGATGAATTGAAAAAAGTCTCATAACGAAGTCTGAAGATATAAGACAAAAAGTAATACTCTAGTAAACTCTGTCTCGAACTTTATCGGTGAAAACATTTTATTGATAAGGGATGGTTAGACTTTGTTTACAAAGATCAAAGAGACAAAGTTACTACTTGTATAGAATTATCGCTCGCCTCTCCCAACAAAAGCTGATAACAATGTGAATGTATCTCAGAACGGCTGGTGTTGGTAAATATAATAAGTTCTGTTTCTTTAGCTCGAAGAATATAAAAAAAACTAACATTTTTTAATGAAATGTGATTTAATCAAATTTAAATTCTAACCACTGCTCTCAACGTTTTAGAAAGTATAACAAAGCTAACTGCGTTCCAGAGTACAAAACAAGTGAATTATGTACAACAATTCCACATATGGTTCTGAAAAACGGTTGGTCCCATAATGTTCTACAAAGTTTTAATTCAGATATTCTACAAAATTATAGTAATAGGTCGTTATATTGTTCTTAAATTGAAATAAGTTTATGTTTTTATACATATATTAAATCTTTATTTACGATTGTATGACAAAAATATCGTTAATAAACCGAAGTTCGTTTTAACTATTCGTGCCATCTAGTGGTGGCTTATTATACTAATATATACAATTATCCACCACGAATATCAAACATCGAATTTAAACGTAATGAGCTCTCAGACGGTACTGCTGTACCCCAAAGGGCAATCTTAAGTGATCAAACAATAGAAAGTCTAAATATTGGTACCTTTTAAAGTTTTAATGTCACTATTGTTAGTTACTTATAATTTCAAATCGATAAATAATAAAACCAATATAAACAAATCACATTTGATTAAACGGTTCTGGGAATTTCTAAGGACAATAACTGAAATACATTCAGTATAAATTGTCATTAGATAGATGAAGTTACACATCAGTGGTGCTTTAAATACTCTCCAGACATATCACACGTTCTACTGGATTTAACAGTTCAAATTACGAATTAAACCTTGTTAAACGTTCTACTGAGCTGCAAGTTTTCCTATTGTTTTACAGTACTTAATACAAACCTTTCTACTGTTTTACAGTACTTAACACAAACCTTACTACTGTTTTACAGTACTTAATACAAACCTTACTACTGTTTTACGGTACTTAATACAAATCTTACTACTGTTTTACAGCACTTAATACAAACCTTACTATTGTTTTACAGTACTTAATATAAACCTTACTACTGTTTTACAGTACTTAATACAAACCTTACTATTGTTTTACAGTACTTAATACAAACCTTTCTACTGTTTTACAGTACTTAACACAAACCTTACTACTGTTTTACAGTACTTAATACAAACCTTTCTACTGTTTTACAGCACTTGATACAAATCTTACTACTGTTTTACAGTACTTAATACAAACCTTTCTACTGTTTTACGGTACTTAATACAAATCTTACTACTGTTTTACAGCACTTAATACAAACCTCACTATTGTTTTACAGTACTTAATATAAACCTTACTACTGTTTTACAGTACTTAATACAAACCTTACTATTGTTTTACAGTACTTAATACAAACCTTACTACTGTTTTACGGTACTTAATACAAACCTTTCTACTGTTTTGCAGAACTTAATACAAAACTTACTACTGTTTTACAGTACTTAATACAAACCTTTCTACTGTTTTACGGTACTTAAAACAAATTTACTACTGTTTTACGGTACTTAATACAAATTTTTCTACTGTTTTACGGAACTTAATACAAATCTTATTGCTGTTTTACGCTACTTAATACAAATCTTATTGCTGTTTTACGGTACTTAATACAAACCTTACTACTGTATTACGGTTCTAAATTCCAAACTTACTTCTGTACTACGGTACTTAATACAAAACTTACTACTGTTTTACAGTACTTAATACAAAACTTACTGTTGTTTTACAGTACTTAATACAAAACTTACTACTGTTTTACAGTACTTAATACAAAACTTACTGTTGTTTTACAGTACTTAATACAAAACTTACTACTGTTTTACAGTACTTAATACAAACCTTACAATTGTTTTACGCTACTTAATACAAATCTTATTGCTGTTTTACGCTACTTAATACAAGCCTTACTACTGTATTACGGTTCTAACTTCCAAACTTACTACTGTACTACGGTACTTAATACAAAACTTACTACTGTTTTACAATACTTAATACAAACCTTACTATTGTTTTACAGTACTTAATACAAAACTTACTACTGTTTTACAGTACTTAATACAAATCTTACTACTGTTTTACGGTACTTAATACAAACCTTACAATTGTTTTACGCTACTTAATACAAATCTTATTGCTGTTTTACGCTACTTAATACAAATCTTATTGCTGTTTTACGGTACTTAATACAAACCTTACTACTGTATTACGGTTCTAAATTCCAAACTTACTTCTGTACTACGGTACTTAATACAAACCTTACTACTGTATTACGGTTCTAAATTCCAAACTTACTTCTGTACTACGGTACTTAATACAAAACTTACTACTGTTTTACAGTACTTAATACAAAACTTACTGTTGTTTTACAGTACTTAATACAAAACTTACTACTGTTTTACAGTACTTAATACAAAACTTACTGTTGTTTTACAGTACTTAATACAAAACTTACTACTGTTTTACAGTACTTAATACAAACCTTACAATTGTTTAACGCTACTTAATACAAATCTTACTGCTCTTTTACGGTACTTAATACAAATCTTACTACTGTATTACGGTACTTAATACAAACTTACTACTGTATTACGGTACTTAATACAAATTTACTACTGTATTACGGTACTTAATACAAACTTACTACTGTTTTACAGTACTTAATACAAATCTTACTACTGTTTTACAGTACTTAATACAAACTTACTACTGTTTTACAGTACTTAACACAAATCTTACTACTGTTTTACAGTACTTAATACAAAACTTACTACTGTTTTACAGTACTTAATACAAATCTTACTACTGTTTTACAGTACTTAATACAAAACTTACTACTGTTTTACTGTACTTAATACAAATCTTACAACTGTTTTACGGTACTTAATACAAAACTTACTACTGTTTTACAGTACTTAATACAAATCTTACTACTGTTTTACAGTACTTAATACAAAACTTACTACTGTTTTACAGTACTTAATACAAATCTTACTACTGTTTTACAGTACTTAATACAAATCTTACTACTGTTTTACAGTACTTAATACAAAACTTACTACTGTTTTACAGTACTTAATACAAAACTTACTACTGTTTTACAGTACTTAATACAAAACTTACTACTGTTTTACAGTACTTAATACAAATCTTACTACTGTTTTACAGTACTTAATACAAAATTTACTACTGTTTTACAGTACTTAATACTAATCTTACAACTGTTTTACGGTACTTAATACAAATCTTACTACTGTTTTACAGTACTTAATACAAATCTTACTACTGTTTCACGCTACTTAATACAAACCTTACTACTGTATTACGGTACTTAATACAAATTTACTACTGTATTACGGTACTTAATTCCAAACTTACTACTTATTTAATACAAACGTTACTATAAACGAGATTAGATGTTATTTTTCTGGAATCTAATGTGCTATAAACTCCGTGTTATATATTTGTAGCAACCAGTGTAAATGTATTCACTAAATTCATTGTGATCTTTGTAACATAAAATAATTATATAAAATTCACTGAAATCAGCCGTTCGATTTCTCATGAAACTCTGTCAAACAGTTGTCATTATAACGTGTTGAGTGAACATCCAAACATAGGCATTCTTTTCACAGAAACATTCGGAAAGATTTGTTAGATGTAGAAATATAGATGTTTTTAACTCTAGAATACCCAAAATAATTAACACCCAATATACACTAGAAAGCAACCGTATAGAACGCTACAAATATCAGATGTTTACGTGTTTCTGAAGTTGAGCCTACGTGGTTTAATATCTTACTAACACACAGGTGCCAGTTTAAATTGTGTACAGAACGTGATCTTTAGTTTAGAAGCCGACCACCAGGTTATAACAATGGTTTGATGTCTTCCAAATAACTCTACTGCCATCATCCATTAGATATTTCAAACTGTACAGTCCGAGTACGTTCTAGCACGTGTCTAGAACAGACAGTCTCACAATACTGAATAATGTAATTCAAACAGCAAGGCTTCAACTGGCACGTGCTACTACCGGTTCCGTAAAGTTAGCATCTAATCGACTGTAATCCGGTTTGTAATTCGTTTAGGGTTTTAATCACACGTAATAAGCTGCCATTACAAGCACATGCGAGACGGAACATGCTAGCGTCACATCTTGCGCTATCAGCTTTGCTTTCCACATCTTTATACAAACGGCTAGTGGCTATTACTAATCTCTCAAAACATGAGAAACTTTTATACCTTTCGAAATATACATATTTCATATTGAAAGAGTACACAATAAAAATCCTGTAATTAACAGCTGAACATATGAACGTTCTGTTTGCATCTAAACGACACTGGTCGCGGTGTCTGCTGTTATTTAAAGACACAGCGAACAATTTCAACTACAAAAAAATTAGATATTTAACAACAAATAAATATTTGTAAAGACCATTATGATAATGAAACATTTGTTGTTGTTGTTTTACGATGTTGAGAAACGAAACTTCGCATTTTGTAAAACGTGAAGAATCAATTTTATATGATATATTACCTATAAAAAATCGACACGGTTTTATTTATAACCTAAGAACAGTTTGCAAAGCAAATTATTCACAACTAATTCCCATATTTGTTTATTATAGGTAATTACTACAGCTAACTAAATATACTGTGCTTACTTATAAAGATTAGAGTTTCTTAGTTGTGTACTATCGATACTGGCATTTTCGGCCATAATTCCAATAACATCTCAACAAAATTGACCAGCTTAGGAGATTTTAGGTTAATCCTAAGTCCAATACTGTTAATGAAAGCAACACTTAGAATGCTATTAATATTTGTTTGGCCATAATTCCAATATTATCTCATCAGGATTGGCCGGCTTATGAGATGTTAGATTAGTCCTAAGTCCAATACTGTTAATGAAAGAAATTTTGGGATCCTTCCCAGGACTAGAGAAAGGTAGGACAATAGCCTGGCGTTAGGCACCAGGAAAAACATTCTCCGGCCAGATCCAGTTAAAAACAATCAGAAAAATAGCAAGAGAAGCAGGATATAGATGACGTAGTAGTGTACATCATTACGTCAGACCGATGTACTGCTGACCAATGAAGGGTCTAGTAGTGTACATCATTACGTCAGACCGATGTACTGCTGACCAATGAAGGGTCTAGTAGTGTACATCATTAGGTCAGACCGATGTACTGCCAGACCAATGAAGGGTCTAGTAGTGTACATCATTAGGTCAGACCGATGTACTGCCAGACCAATGAAGGGTCTAGTAGTGTACATCATTAGGTCAGACCGATGTACTGCCAGACCAATGAAGGGTCTAGTAATGTACATCATTAGGTCAGACCGATGTACCGCCAGACCAATGAAGGGTCTAGTAGTGTACATCATTAGGTCAGACCGATGTACTGCCAGACCAATGAAGGGTCTAGTAGTGTACATCATTAGGTCAGATTGATGTACTGCCAGACCAATGAAGGGTCTAGTAGTGTACATCATTAGATCAGACCGATGTACCGCCAGACCAATGAAGGGTCTAGTAGTGTACATCATTAGGTCAGACCGATGTACTGCCAGACCAATGAATGGTCTAGTAGTGTACATCATTAGGTCAGACCGATGTACCGCCAGACCAATGAAGGGTCTAGTAGTGTACATCATTAGGTCAGACCGATGTACTGCCAGACCAATGAATGGTCTAGTAGTGTACATCATTAGGTCAGACCGATGTACCGCCAGACCAATGAAGGGTCTAGTAGTGTACATCATTAGGTCAGACCGATGTACCGCCAGACCAATGAAGGGTCTAGTAGTGTACATCATTAGATCAGACCGATGTACTGCCAGACCAATGAAGGGTCTAGTAGTGTACATCATTAGGTCAGACCGATGTACCGCCAGACCAATGAAGGGTCTAGTAGTGTACATCATTAGGTCAGACCGATGTACCGCCAGACCAATGAAGGGTCTAGTAGTGTACATCATTAGGTCAGACCGATGTACTGCCAGACCAATGAAGGGTCTAGTAGTGTACATCATTAGGTCAGACCGATGTACTGCCAGACCAATGAAGGGTCTAGTAGTGTACATCATTAGGTCAGACCGATGTACCGCCAGACCAATGAAGGGTCTAGTAGTGTACATCATTAGATCAGACCGATGTACTGCCAGACCAATGAAGGGTCTAGTAGTGTACATCATTAGGTCAGACCGATGTACTGCCAGACCAATGAAGGGTCTAGTAGTGTACATCATTAGATCAGACCGATGTACTGCTAGACCAATGAAGGGTCAGTTTGAGTTCCACCAGTGTAAAGGGACAGTTATAGTCATAGAGACAAACACCTCAAAAAGAAAGAAGTGACTGCTCTGCCCGAGTCTTGATGGCTAAGAAGATGGAGGAAGAAGCAGAAGTGCTAGATACCCGGCGAAAGCTTCCACCTAGAGTATCAGCAATGCTCCTGGTATCAGCTACTTCCGGACCATCGGAGAAAAAGATCGAGAGGGAGACAGAATTATACTGCCCACTGACCTTTTGAATCTTGTCCCATATGACTTTGGAACTGGTGGTAGAAGATATGCTGGTTGTGAACTTTTTGTAGATATCCCAGGCCCGTTTTTGAGCCTTCAGTTCCATGTGGCAGGCAGGATTTCACCACGGACGAGGATATCGTGGAATACATTGTGCAGCTGCTTGTATAATACAGTCAGTTACTGCTGCCACACAATCCACTATTGATGGCTTACAGACAATGGCAGGATCACATTCTGCGAAAGCAGTGAAAGAGGGCCAGTTTGCCTGATCCAGCTTCCACCAGGGCATGTGGATTGGGTGGCATTGACCACAGTCAGTCTTTCTCAAGTTTATAGGAAAATGATCACTGCCTCGTGGATTATTGTCAATCCTCCATGAAAAATGGGAGAATAATGAAGGAGAGCAAACCGAGAGATCAATAGCAGTGAAGAACTGACTAGGTGAGTGAAAATAAGTAGAAGAACCAGCATTGAAAAGAGAAAAATTGTGATCAGAGAGCTTACACTCTACAGAGCGACCCCTTCTGTCAGCACTTCCCCAGATGGGATGATGTCCATTAAAGTTTGTTTGTTTGTTTGTTTTGGAATTTCGCAAAAAGCTACACGAGTGCTATCTGTGCTAGCCGTCCCTAATTTAGCAGTGTAAGACTAGAGGGAAGGCAGCTAGTCATTACCACCCATCGCCAACTCTTGGGCTATTCTTTTACCAACGAATAGTAGGATTGACCGTCACATTATACGCCCCCACGGCTGGGAGGGCAAGCATGTTTAGCGCTACGCGGGCGCGAACCCGCGACCCTCGGATTACGAGTCGCACGCCTTACGCGCTTGGCCATGCCGGGCCATCCATTAAAGTCCCCCAGGATTAGAAAGGGAGATGACAACTGTTCAACGAGAGCATCAAGGTCTGATTGATCATATGTCTCCACAGGTGACAGGTAGAGAGAACAAACAGTGATGGTACGACCCAAGAAAACACGGATGGCTACGGCCTCCAAGGATGTGTCGTATGGCAAAGACAGGGTTGGCACACGCTGATCAACCAGCAGTACCACCCCTCCATGCTCTCGACCATCACAAAACCTGTCATTTCTTTAGAAATAAAACTGCCGAAAGGTAACTTTATCGGCATGTTTCAGAAATGTTTCCTGTAAGGAAAGACATACAGGATGGTAAGAAGCAATCAGTGTTTTGATGTCGTCCAGATTAGAACGTAAACCTCGACAGTTCCATTGTATCAAGGTGACAATTTTTATTTATGTGAAGACGATTTGGATCGTGAAACCTTCTGTTTACAGCCACGTCTTATTTCTTTACTGTCTTTTTTATAGGGAGGTCTATCTACCACCATGGATCCTGCCCTGGGTCGAATGGACAGGTCTTTACTGTTGGAAAAGGATTCTACTGACTGAGGACGTGAACAAATGATTGTTTTTTATCTTGAGGTGGGAGAAGAAGATGTATCCAAGGAAATGGCTGTACCTGGAACCAAAGGATGTGGATCTTGGGGTTTGTTGGAATGTATGTTAGGGACAAAGATGGGTATTGTAGTTGATTCATCAACCTTTTCAACCATGGAGGTCAAAAGACTTTTCATTTGTTTTGAGAACAATTCTTTAGGAGGCACAGAGAGGTCCGTCTGCACTCCCACTGTAGTAGTGGAACGAAGTGCAGCAGCATATGTCTGAGATGAAGTGGTGGACAGCAACTTTCGAGCCTCAGAGTAAGTAATGTTATGAATCATCTTCAAACGATGTACCTCTGTACCAACCATTTAGAGCAAGAACGAAGACAGGACGGGTGAGAGCAGTTGCAATTAATGCAATAAGGGTCCGTTTCACACTCGTGGACATCGTGGTCCTTGCCACCACAATGAGCACACATCAAGGAACCATGACATGACGTCTTCGAGTGACCGTACCACTGACACTGGAAACATCTGAGAGGGTTTGGAATGTATATCCATACCCATAACCTGCCTTGATGGTAGCAGATGAACGTGGTGATATAAATGTCAGAATGAGAACATCGGTCGGCATCATAATTCCATCTCTGCGAGTGGAGATATGCCTAACTGCAGAAACTCCTTGAGTGGAGAAACCAGCGAGAATCTCTGACTCTGGGATGTTCTTTAAAGCCCTCTGAACAATAACTCCTCGTTGTGAATTCAAAGTAGCATAAGGTGTAACCTCAATAGGTATATCCCCAATCGCCTTTGAATGTAAGAGAAATTCACTGTGTTGAGATGTAGATGTATCCACCAATATGTCACCAGATCAAAGCTTCTTTACTGACTTTGGAGAGCCAGCAAGTCCTTCTAGACCCTTCTAAATGAAAAAGGGAGACATTTGCTCTAAAGGTTTGTCTGAAAATGAAGTACATGTGTTACAGATGTTGAAGATTGCTGCTCAGAATCTTCAAGACGTGGTCGTTTACTTATGGACTGTTTTTCAATATTTTGTTTAAGTTTTTATTTGGAGAATCCATAATAAAGAAAGAATATTTCAGTGGCCAGTGACCCCACCCACCATGAAGCCCTACAGTGCCTAACAGGGACACTGCAGCAACGCCAGGGTTTCGTGAGCACTATACCCAAACATCAACATAAGATATAATGTCCATAACACCTGTTGAGAACATCCAACAATGGTACTTGGTTTACCCTAGCCCAAGTGGACCAGCCGATCGACCCTAGGGGCCTCCCCAATGCCGCCCATGTACAGGAATTCCAGGCCAAAGTGGTGTGTTAGGGTTGGAGCCCTCGACCACCAGGATCCTATCCTCCCATTCACGGGTCGCCACGCACGGCAAGCACGTGAGTGGAGGTTTAGATCCCAGAGGAGTTAAACTGAAAGAACAGACTCTTCCCTGGGAAGTCCCCTCACCACGTACAGGAATCCACACCGAGGGGTCGACTGGAAGAAGGTAAAGTTTCTTCAAACACATACACATGACCATCAGAAAGCATTTTTTATTGTACAAGACCAGAAATTGGTGGACTTTTATCAACCTTATCAGTTTTTTAAAACAGACTTGGCCACAAAATGTATTATTCTGAAAAACTTGATTAGAAGGTGGAATTTTTAAATAACCTGATGAGAGAAAGTTTTTAGGATGTTTTAAATTATATTCCTATAGGTCGTGCTTGAAGAGACTATCAAACATCCTGAGTAAGGCTGTCAGATATCATCCTCAGTATGGCTGTCAGATGTCATCCTCAGTATGGATGTCAGATGTCATCCTCAGTATGGATGTCAGATGTCATCCTCAGTATGGATGTCAGATATCATCCTCAGTATGGCTGTCAGATATCAACCTCAGTATGGCTGTCAGATGTCTTCCTCAGTATGGATGTCAGATGTCATCCTCAGTATGGATGTCAGATGTCATCCTCAGTATGGATGTCAGATATCATCCTCAGTATGGCTGTCAGATATCATCCTCAGTATGGCTGTCAGATGTCATCCTCAGTATGGATGTCAGATATCATCCTCAGTATGGCTGTCAAATGTCATCCTCAGTATGGCTGTCAGATATAGTCCTCAGTATGGCTGTCAGATGTCATCCTCAGTATGGATGTCAGATATCTTCCTCAGTATGGCTGTCAAATGTCATCCTCAGTATGGCTGTCAGATATAGTCCTCAGTATGGCTGTCAGATGTCATCCTCAGTATGGATGTCAGATGTCATCCTCAGTATGGCTGTCAGATGTCATCCTCAGTATGGATGTCAGATATAGTCCTCAGTATGGCTGTCAGATGTCATCCTCAGAATGGCTGTCAGATGTCATCCTCAGTATGGCTGTCAGATATAGTCCTCAGTATGGTTGTCAGATATCATCCTCAGTACGGCTGTCAGATGTCATCCTTAGTATGGCTGTCAAATGTCACCCTAAGTATGGCTGCCAAATGTCATCTTCAGTATGGATGTCAGATATCATCCTCAGTATGGCTGTCAGATGTCATGCTCAGTATAGCTGTCAGATATCATCCTCAGTATGGCTGTCAGATGTCATCCTCAGTATGGCTGTCAAATGTCATCCTCAATATGGCTGCCAAATGTCATCCTCAGTACGGCTGCCAAATGTCATCCTCAGTATGGATGTCAGATATCAATCTCAGTATGGCTGTCAAATGTCATCCTCAGTATGGATGTCAGATATAATCCTCAGTGTGGCTGTCAGATATAATCCTCAGTGTGGCTGTCAGATATCATCCTCAGTATCGCTGTCAAATGTTATCCTCAGTATGGCTGTCAAATGTCATCCTCAGTATGGCTGTCAAATGTGATCCTCAGTATGGCTGTCAAATGTGATCCTCAGTATGGCTGTCAGATGTCATCCTCAGTATGGCTGTCAAATGTGATCCTCAGTATGGCTGTCAAATGTGATCCTCAGTATGGCTGTCAAATGTCATCCTCAGTATGGCTGTCAGATGTCATTCTCAGTATGGCTGTCAAATGTGATCCTCAGTATGGCTGTCAGATGTCATCCTCAGTATGGCTGTCAAATGTCATCCTCAGTATGGCTGTTAAATGTCATCCTCAGTATGGCTGTCAAATGTGATCCTCAGTATGGCTGTCAGATGTCATCCTCAGTATCGCTGTCAAATGTCATCCTCAGTATGGATGTCAGATATAGTCCTCAGTATGGCTGTCAGATGTCATCCTCAGTATGGCTGTCAGATGTCATCCTCAGTATGGCTGTTAGATATAGTCCTCAGTATGGCTGTCAGATATCGTCCTCAGTACGGCTGTCAGATGTCATCCTCAGTATGGCTGTCAAATGTCATCCTTAGTATGGCTGTCAAATGTCATCTTCAGTATGGATGTCAGATATCATCCTCAGTATGGCTGTCAGATGTCATGCTCAGTATAGCTGTCAGATATCATCCTCAGTATGGCTGTCAGATGTCATCCTCAGTATGGCTGTCAGATGTCATCCTCAGTATGGATGTCAGATATCATCCTCAGTATGGCTGTCAAATGTCATCCTCAGTATGGCTGCCAAATGTCATCCTCAGTATGGATGTCAGATATCAAACTCAGTATGGCTGTCAAATGTCATCCTCAGTATGGATGTCAGATATAATCCTCAGTGTGGCTGTCAGATATCATCCTCAGTATGGATGTCAGATATAATCCTCAGTGTGGCTGTCAGATATCATCCTCAGTATGGATGTCAGATATCATCCTCAGTATCGCTGTCAAATGTCATCCTCAGTATGGCTGTCAAATGTGATCCTCAGTATGGCTGTCAAATGTGATCCTCAGTATGGCTGTCAGATGTCATCCTCAGTATGGCTGTCAAATGTGATCCTCAGTATGGCTGTCAAATGTCATCCTCAGTATGGCTGTCAAATGTGATCCTCAGTATGGCTGTCAGATGTCATCCTCAGTATCGCTGTCAAATGTCATCCTCAGTATGGCTGTCAAATGTCATCCTCAGTATGGCTGTCAGATGTCATCCTCAGTATGGCTGTCAAATGTGATCCTCAGTATGGCTGTCAAATGTCATTCTCAGTATGGCTGTCAGATGTCATCCTCAGTATGGCTGTCAAATGTGATCCTCAGTATGGCTGTCAAATGTCATCCTCAGTATGGCTGTCAAATGTCATCCTCAGTATGGCTGTCAGATGTCATCCTCAGTATGGCTGTCAAATGTGATCCTCAGTATGGCTGTCAGATGTCATCCTCAGTATGGCTGTCAGATGTCATCCTCAGTATGGCTGTCAAATGTCATCCTCAGTATGGCTGTCAAATGTCATCCTCAGTATGGCTGTCAAATGTGATCCTCAGTATGGCTGTCAGATGTCATCCTCAGTATCGCTGTCAAATGTCATCCTCAGTATGGCTGTCAAATGTCATCCTCAGTATGGCTGTCAGATGTCATCCTCAGTATGGCTGTCAAATGTGATCCTCAGTATGGCTGTCAAATGTGATCCTCAGTATGGCTGTCAGATGTCATCCTCAGTATGGCTGTCAAATGTGATCCTCAGTATGGCTGTCAGATGTCATCCTCAGTATGGCTGTCAAATGTGATCCTCAGTATGGCTGTCAAATGTGATCCTCAGTATGGCTGTCAAATGTCATCCTCAGTATGGCTGTCAGATGTCATTCTCAGTATGGCTGTCAAATGTGATCCTCAGTATGGCTGTCAGATGTCATCCTCAGTATGGCTGTCAGATGTCATCCTCAGTATGGCTGTTAAATGTCATCCTCAGTATGGCTGTCAGATGTCATCCTCAGTATGGCTGTCAGATATCAACCTCAGTATGGCTGTCAGATGTCATCCTCAGTATGAATGTCAAATGTCATCCTCAGTATGAATGTCAAATGTCATTCTCAGTATGGCTGTCAAATGTCATCCTCAGTATGAATGTCAAATGTCATCCTCAGTATGAATGTCAAATGTCATCCTCAGTATGGATGTCATATATCATCCTCAGTACGGCTGTCAAATGTCATCCTCAGTATGGATGTCAGATATCATCCTCAGTATGGCTGTCAAATGTCATCCTCAGTATGGATGTCAGATATTACAACTCTCAAGTTGACGTGTTTAAAAGTAATTGGTAAAAGAAATTTTACTTATGTTTCAATATGTCATGCACTATAATCCAATGATCATAATAAGAAGGGAAACATCCACTATTAAATAAATGTAACAGAAAGAGGTTTTTTGCCTAAATGTTTACAACGTTTAAGTTTCTCTCTAATTAAACCACTGATAAACACATCCACATGTGTAGAATAACTTTCTACTGCTGATAGATGTACAAGATTTCACACAACGACGTATTTATAACGTATTAAAACACTAGATGTGGTATTGCTAACACTTCAAGCTTTCATTAAAGCTCAAGTTCTTTACAAGAACGCAAGTTCGATCACTTAATGTTATTTGTAAATAACCAAAGGCTATACATTCATTTTTTGTGTTATATTTTAATCTTTGTGAGTATTAATTATTTCAGTACTCTGAATTATATACTCTCTTATGTTCTGTGGAAAACAAATATACAAGTAACATCAAATACACAAGTAATATCAAATACACAAGTAATACAAATATACAAGTAATACAAATACACAAGTAATACAAATATACAAGTAATACAAATAAACATTGAAAACTGAGAATGGTGTAGATATGACAACGTTAAAACAAAGTAAGGATGAACAGAAAAATGACACATCAACATTTTGATCACTAGAAACAAAAACGAAGATATACAAATGAAGTACCAGAATCAGTTAACAAGTGACGATCTGAACACGTGCGTGAAATGAAGCACCAATAAGTGTTTGTGTTTTTAATGAGTTACATAACAAGCATTCTTGAGTGAACAGAAACTCTATATTAAATAAATACAGTAAAAGGCCCGGCATGGCCAAGCACGTTAAGGCGGGCGACTCGTAATCTGAGGGTCGCGGGTGCGCATACGCGTCACGCCAAACATGCTCGCGCTTTCAGCCGTGGAGGCGTTATAATGTGACGGTCAATCCCACTATTCGTTGGTAAAAGAGTAGCCCAAGAGTTGGCGGTTGGTGGTGATGACTAGCTGCCTTCCCTCTAGTTTACACTGCTAAATTAGGGACGGCTAGCACAGATAGCCCTCGAGTAGCTTTGTGCGAAATTCCAAAAAACAAACAAAACAAACAAACAAATACAGTAAACAATGTCTCTTCTTACAACAGATGAGGTTAAACGGCTTTCACAAAGTACTGTGTTGTCTCCATCAACACAACTCAAGCAGTGCCTCCTGAAAATACTGTGGCTGAAGTACATAACCGTTATAACCATGAGTTAACACACTACTAGCTGTCGGCAGTACACGGCAATGTGACAGAAATTTGCATAACAAACCAAGCTTACTGTAATCACACAGCAATGAGACAGAAATATGGAGAACAAACCAAGCTTACTGTAGTCACACAGCAATGTGACAGAAATATGGAGAACAACACAAGCTTACTGTAGTCACACAGCAATGTGACAGAAATATGGAGAACAACACAAGCTTACTGTAGTCACACAGCAATGTGACAGAAATATGTATAACAACACAAGCTTACTGTAGTCACACAGCAATATGACAGAAATATGTAGAACAACACAAGCTTACTGTAGTCACACAGCAATGTGACAGAAATATGGAGAACAACACAAGCTTACTGTAGTCACACGGCAATGTGACAGAAATATGTAGAACAAACCAAGCTTACTGTAGTCACACAGCAATGTTACAGAAATATGTAGAACAAACCAAGATTACTGTAGTCACACAGCAATGTGACAGAAATATGTAGAACAAACCAAGATTACTGTAGTCACACAGCAATGTGACAGAAATATGTAGAACAAAACAAGCTTACTGTAGTCACACAGCAATATGACACAAATATGGAGAACAACACAAGCTTACTGTAGTCACACGGCAATGTGACACAAATATGTAGAACAAACCAAGATTACTGTAGTCACACAGCAATGTGACACAAATATGGAGAACAAACCAAGCTTACTGTAGTCACAGAGCAATATGACACAAATATGGAGAACAACACAAGCTTACTGTAGTCACACGGCAATGTGACACAAATATGTAGAACAAACCAAGATTACTGTAGTCACACAGCTATGTGACACAAATATGGAGAACAAACCAAGCTTACTGTAGTCACACAGCAATGTGACAGAAATATGTAGAACAACACAAGCTTACTGTAGTCACACAGCAATGTGACAGAAATATGTAGAATAAAACAAGCTTACTGTAGTCACACAGCAATGAGACAGAAATATGTAGAACAAAACAAGCTTACTGTAGTCACACAGCAATGAGACAGAAATATGGAAAACAAACCAAGCTTACTGTAGTGACACAGCAATGAGACAGAAATATGTAGAACAACACAAGCTTACTGTAGTCACACAGCAATGAGACAGAAATATGGAGAACAACACAAGCTTACTGTAGTCACACAGCAATGTGACAGAAATATGGAAAACAACACAAGCTTACTGTCGTCTCACAGCAATGAGACAGAAATATGTAGAACAAACCAAGCTTACTGTAGTCACACAGCAATGAGACAGAAATATGTAGAACAACACAGGCTTACTGTAGTCACACAGCAATGTGACAGAAATATGGAGAACAACATAAGCTTACTGTAGTCACACAGCAATGAGACAGAAATATGTAGAACAAAACAATCTTACTGTAGTCACACAGCAATGTGACAGAAATATGTAGAACAAAACAAGCTTACTGTAGTCACACAGCAATGTGACAGAAATATGTAGAACAAAACAAGCTTACTGTAGTCACACAGCAATGTGACAGAAATATGTAGAGACTGTAGTCAACACAATGTGACAGAAATATGGACTGTAGTCACACAGCAATGTGACAGAAATATGTAGAACAAACCAAGCTTACTGTAGTCACACAGCAATGTGACAGAAATATGGAGAACAAACCAAGCTTACTGTAGTCACACAGCAATGTGACAGAAATATGTAGAACAAACCAAGCACTGTAGCTTACTGTAATCACACACAGCAATGTGACAGAAATATGGAGAACAAACCAAGCTTACTGTAGTCACACAGCAATGTGACAGAAATATGTAGAACAACACAAGCTTACTGTAATCACACGGCAATGTGACAGAAATATGTAGAACAACACAAGCTTACTGTAGTCACACAGCAATGTGACAGAAATATGGAGACCAACACAAGCTTACTGTAGTCACACAGCAATGTGACAGAAATATGTATAACAACACAAGCTGACTGTAGTCAGATATTAGTGATCAAGAAAGAGAACATTAAACGGAAGCCAATGTTCCGGATTTTAGTGGTCAAGTGACAGAGTATAAAACAGAAGCTAAAGTTCCAGACGTTAGTGGCCAAGAAACAGAAGTTAATGTTCCAGATGTTATTGGTCAAGAATGAGAACATAAAACGGAAGCCAATGTTCCACATGTTAGTGGTCAAGAGACAGAAATAAAACACAAGCCAATGTTCCAAATGTTATTGGTCAAGAGATAGAACATAAAACAGCAGCCAGTGCTTCAAATGTTAGTGGTCAAGGGATATAATATAAAACAGAAACCAATGTTTCAAATATTAGTTATCAAGAGAAAAAATAAAACAAAACTAATGTTCCAGATGTTAGTGGTCAAGAGACAAAACATAAAAAAGTAGCCAATGTTCCACATGTTAGTGGTAAAGAGACAGAACATAAAACAGAAGCTAATGTGGCAGACGTTAGTGGTCAATGGACAGAATATAAAACAGAAGCCAATGTTTCAAATATTAGTTGTCAAGAGAAGAACGTAAAACAAAAGCTAATGTTCCAGATGTTAGTGGTCAAGAGACAAAACATAAAACACAAACCGATGTTCCACATGTTAATGGTCAAAAGACAGAACATAAAACAGAAACTAATATTCCAGATGTTAGTGGTCAAGAGACAGAACCCAATGTTCCAGATGTTAGTGGTCAGGAAACAGAACATAAAAAACCAGTGTTCCAAATGTTACTGGTCAAGAAAGAGAACATAAAACGGAAACCATTATTCCAGATGTTAGTGGTCAAGAGACAGAACATATAACATAAAACAATGTTTTAGATATTAGTGGTCAAGAGAAGAACATAAAACAAAAACCAATGTGTCAGACGTTAGTGGTCATTCAACAAATCATAAAACACAAGCAAATGTTCCAGATGTTAGTGGTAAACAGACGGAACCCAATGTTCCAAATGTTATTGGTCAAGAGATAGAACATAAAACAACTGCCAATGCTCCAGATGTTAATGGTCAAGGGACATAATATAAAACAGAAACCAATGTTTCAAATATTAGTTGTCAAGAGAGAACATAAAACAAAAGCCAATGTTCCAGATTTTAGTGGTCAAGAGATAGAATATAAAACAAAAGTCAATGTTTCAAATATTAGTTGTCAAGAGAAGAACATAAAACAAAAGCTAATGTTCTAGATCTTAGTGGTCAAGAGACAGAACCCAATGTTCAAGATGTTAGTGGTCAAAAGACAGAAGTCAATGTTCCAGATGTTAGTGGTCAAGAGACAGAACCCAATGTTCAAGATGTTAGTGGTCAAGAAACAGAAGTCAATGTTCCAGATATTACTGGTCTGGAGAGAGAACATTAAACGGAAACCAATGTTCTAGATATTAGTGATCAAGATACAGAAATAACTCTTACAGAAAGATTGGTGTTACTTGTACCAGTTGTGAATGTACGAAATCGGAGGTTCTAAACCTTTTCATTGCAATAATTCAAAGTTATTACAAAGTTCTGTAGTATATTTAATATTTGGTCCCAAGAGTGTTTTAATACAACTTCCATACGTAAAACCATATAATAAATGCAAATACACGATATCAGTACATAGAAAGTAAAAATGTTTGAACTTGTTGTAAATGTTGACTCAGTTTTCTTCACAAAGAAATAAAGCCCTACATCTTACCTAAAGAAATAACCTCCATGACATAGTTCCTTAACGTAGTGGACATGACTTAATCTCAATAATGTGACTCCATAACACACATGTTGTGGCTTAACCTAAATAATGTAACTCCTTTATGTAGATATGGTTATTCCACATACTATAGTATTTTAATAATTGTATGAATCTAGTTTATAATGTTAACCAATAGATGGCGACACATAGTAATTATTACTTGTTTCACGTACCAGACACATAAAGACAAAACCTCTCCCCTATAGGACACCGAATAATGTCACAAACATTACAACATTTAACAGTTCCTTATCATATCCGTTATTAAAGTCGTTAACAATCAATGGATTCCACAAAACCAGAGTCTTCGCTTCTCAAAGTGACAACAGCACTCATTTTAGTTCTTACATATTGAACATAAGGTTTCTTACTTTGACAAGAATACAATTTACAAATGGTAATAGTTCTCTTAGTAACAACTAGTAGAATGTATAGTCTCGCCCACGAAAATATTAAAATTTGCATCACCATAAACTAACAAAATATTCATAATTTCTTAAACATACAACTTGATTTACTGAAAACAGAAATATTAACTATTCTGCACAGACACGAGTTATTTCAAAGTGTATTTGTTTCAAAGTTAATATATAAATATAAAGTATAATTATCACAGTTAATCTGTTGAACTGGAAAAACCAGTTTTCATACGTTTCACAGAACAAATATCATGTTTAAGTGAACGAGCAATCTGACTTAACATTTCAAACTTGGTAGCTGCTTCCACTCTACTGACACAGTGACACCGATAGGGGCCCAACTGGGAGATGAGGTCAGCTACAAAGTACGTGAAGCTGACACGAAATGCAAGTGATAACTTACGCCAGGTTTGAATTTCGCGCAAAGCCACTCGAGGACTATTTGCGCTAGCCGTGCCTGATTTAGCAGTGTAAGATTAGAGGGAAGGCTGCCAGTCATCACCACCCACCGCCAACTCTTGGGCTACTTTTTTACCAACTAATAGTGGGATTGACTGTCACATTATAACGCCCCCACGTATGAAAGGGCGAGCATGTTTAGTGTGACGGGAATGCAAACCCGCGACGCTCGGAGTACGAGTCGAGCGCCTTAACCATCTGGCCACGCCGGGCCTCTTATGCCAGGTACCTTGTATGTATTCAATGAACAGCTTGTTTGCTATGGCTAAAAGCAATAGAAATGGATGACAACCTACAGATCTATTTATAGCATTAACTTTAAGCTCAGCATTGTTGGATTCTACTGCTAGTCAATCATATAAGCAAATTAAGAGAGATATTAAAGTTAACTGACAAGTAACTAACCTTTGTTTTTCTATCAGTAGTATATCATACAAAACTATAACTTAGTGAATGTCCTTGGACGACAGAAAAGCACATGGAGTCGGAGCTCAGCATCAGTATTAGAAAAACAATTTGTACAACTCGTACAACCAACAAGTTCTTCTGCACAAACTGTGTAGGTGGTTTGAAAATATCTATGTATTACGTTTGTTAATCGCAAAGCACTTTCAGTGTCTGTACAAAAATCACTCTATGACACAAAGCCAAATCATTCACCTGGTGATGGTTTAAGTACTTAAATAAAAAACCATTTATACTCCTCTATATAAAACCTGCAGTTCCATAAAACAGAATTTTTCTAATATTTATGAATACAGAATGTATAACGTTGCTTAGCTGCTAATAAGACAGATATATCTTAATATAATTTGTATTTTACTTTACACTGTTGTCCAACAGATGGCAGCAGTGAGCCCGAAGACATTTAAATGTCTAAAACCACATTTTGTTTTTCAAATACCCCAGTTGAATAATTATCATCACAAGCAAAAAATATATAAAAAATTGTAATATGATGTTGTGTTTTAAAGTATAATAAACCACTTCTAATCTTTTCCCGTTTTTAATTTCTACTTATTTAACTTGACTAAAAATTGAAAATAAGTATAATTAATGTTTCAGTTGTATCACATTTCATTATTAAATATCAATAGTTTTTGCGATGATTTAAACGTAACAATGTTAACATTATGAAATGTAACAATACGTTGTAACGGTTAACTCCCCTTTATTCTGATGCTTGAATTTGTAGATGTGATTATTTAAATTACATTTTGGTGTTTTTCACCTATAAGAACAATTTTCAAATTTGAAAATATTATATATCTTTCAAAATACGTCATGCTTAAATCAGTATTAATTTCATAAAAGTGAACTTTAAACATCTTGTTAAAAATGTCTCAAAAAATCTGAGATTTGTGCAACTAAAGTTATGTATTACCTAAGTGCTGTAAAAAAGGTTCAGTCACATACAAACAATTACTACCAGAGTAAATAAATAAATCTCAAAGTCACGTGATGAACACGTGTTTAATAACGCGTGACAAAACAAACAAGTGCTAAAAATGTTCACAAAATCATTAAAAATAATAATATGCTTCTTATTTTCCCCTCACCCAGTGGCAGCTTGTTTCATCAAAGGTCACGTAGCGTCCTCTAGTGACAATTGTAACTCCAATGTACATTCGTATCTAAATTAATAGAATTAACTATAACACTGCGTAACAAAATTTTTACTTTTTCTTGTTCCTGGACAGTAAGTGTTATTTCCCAATTGTTTATGTCTAAAGTAAACGGAAAATACCTATTTTTCTCTTCAAACTTTGTTTTTGTGACCTGGGAGCGTATAACGAAAACGATGGGAGACTGTATTTGAGGATTCATACGTGAAAGTGATTTACATTACAGTCGCAACTCTCTAAAAACTACTCACTTCTAAACATTTTTGTATAACTTTAGTATAAATACATGTAAATCTTGATTCATATGTTATTTTATTCAGACCTTATGTAAATGAAAATATGCAAATTTGTCCGTTTTTAACAGAAAATAGGTTAATTTCTAAATTTCGTTATCCAGGTCACAAAAACAAAGTTTGAAGGGAATAATGGCCATTTTCTGTACTTTTACAACTTAAGTAATTAAGACATACTATCCAGGAACAAAATTTGTGTTACATAGTGTTATTAAATTCACCTACCGATTTAAAGGAAAATATTGTCTACCTAGTGAAATTAAAATGAACATTTCAGTACGACTAAAATCTCACAAAGTTTAACAAAAAATAGCTGAACATGAATGATGGTTGTGATCTGGAAGTTCTGAAAAAATTATTATTCAGGATTTATTCAACACTCTTTCAGGAGAAAGTCTGATTTTTTGTTTGGTGAGAGAAACCTTTTGGGACGTTCCAGTGTAGTATCACTTTAGGAGAAAGTCTGACTTTATGTTTGGTCAGAGAAACCTTTTGGAACGTCTCAGTGTTGAATCACTTTAGGAGAAAGTCTGACTTTATGTTTGTTCAGAGAAACCTTTTGGAACGTCCCAGTGTTGAATCACTTTAGGAGAAAGTCTGACTTTATGTTTGGTCAGAGAAACCTTTTGGAACGTCCCAGTGTTGTATCACTTTAGGAGAAAGTTTGACTTTATGTTTGTTCAGAGAAACCTTTTGGAATGTTCCAGTGTTGAATCACTTTAGGAGAAAGTATGACTTTAGGTTTGTTCAGAGAAACCTTTTGGAACGTCCCAGTGTCGTACCACTCTATTGTTTGTGTTTTTGTGAACTGTGTATCTCCATGGCTAAAAGCTGACTTGTTAAACTAAAACTCTTGTCTCTGTTTGTTTTGAATTTTATGCAAAGCTACCCAAGGGTTATGTGCGCTAACCGTCCCTAATTTAGCAGTGTAAGACTAGAGGGAAGGCAGCTAGTCATCACCACCCACCGCCAACTCTTGAGTTACTCTTTTACTAACGAATAGCAGGATTGACCGTCACATTATAACGCTCCCACGGCTGAAAGGGGCGAACATGTTTGGTGCGACGGGAATTCGAACGCCTTAGCCCACCTGGTCAAGCCGGGTCCACTAAGGTCTCTGTAAACATGCAAGTACAAATGGTTTATTGAATTTTACACAAAGCTAATTGAGAGCTACTCTGCCATAGCTGTCTCAAATTTTGATAAGATGGACTGACAGGAATACAGCAAGTCAACACTTTTGATATGATAGACTGACAGGAATACAGCCAGTCAACACTTTTGATATGATGGACTGACAGGAATACAGCCAGTCAACACTTTTGATATGATGGACTGAGAGGAATACAGCCAGTCAACACTTTTGATATGATGGACTGACAGGAATACAGCCAGTCAACACTTTTGATAAGATGGACTGAGAGGAATACAGCCAGTCAACACTTTTGATATGATGGACTGAGAGGAATACAGCCAGTCAACACTTTTGATATGATGGACTGACAGGAATACAGCCAGTCAACACTTTTGATATGATGGACTGACAGGAATACAGCCAGTCAACACTTTTGATATGATGGACTGACAGGAATACAGCCAGTCAACACTTTTGATATGATGGACTGACAGAAATACAGCCAGTCAACACTTTTGATATGATGGACTGACAGAAATACAGCCAGTCAACACTTTTGATATGATGGACTGACAGGAATACAGCCAGTCAACGCTTTTGATATGATGGACTGACAGGAATACAGCCAGTCAACGCTTTTGATATGATGGACTGACAGAAATACAGCCAGTCAACACTTTTGATATGATGGACTGACAGATATACAGCCAGTCAACACTTTTGATATGATGGACTGACAGGAATACAGCCAGTCAAAACTTTTGATATGATGGACTGAGAGGAATACAGCCAGTCAACACCACCGATCTCCAAGTCTTGGGCTTCTCTTATCCCAATAATCACTGAGATTGGCCACACGATTATAACGCCTCATGGTTGAAATAACAAGCATATTTTCAGTAATGGAACCTAAACCAGCAACCCACAGGTTGTTCAGTCAGGTCAGGCTAGCTTATAAGAAAAACACATTATTATTAAAGATTTTGTCTGTGTGTTAGACCATGTTTCATTGTATTCAACTGACATAGACAAATTAGTTTAATGAGCTTTATTATTTCAATTTTATGACCAATTATAACCATATATACATGAAATAAGCATCGCCGTTGTCAGTTCCAGTTGTCAACCTCCACCCTTACATTTAATATCTTTTGTGGGGACAGAGGTTTTCATATAGTAGAAATTTTAGAGTGGTTTCATTTCTGCTTTAAGAACTAAGGATAACTGTTTCCCAACAAATGACTGCAGACAGTGGGAGTTGAGACATCGTGAGTGTAAGCACTCAGCTACATACCATTACTCAAACTTCCATGATTACTGGCGAGTGTATCAGTATTCAGATACTAATTGACTGACGGGATACCCCAACACATGTGGGTGCTATTACAACAGACAATATTTACTATGACCTTAAAGTGACGAATGGAATTTACAATGGCTTATTCAATTGTTAATTGTTGTGCTATAGTGCTCACTTAGTCATTATAAACAATTAATACCACTAATAATATTAAAGCTATTTAATAATTAACATATACAGTGCAGGGGTGCTATCCAACTTCTGATTAGAGTTAATAATAGTAAAATAATATTTATAAACACTTTGTATTGAAATAAAATAATCATTCATGACAGACTGAATACAGAAATATTTTTTCCAAAAATAAAGATGTTGTTCCTATTTAAAACTATTGTGTTTGATATTAGTTGTCAGTACACTAACTGTAGAAATGTTGTTCCTATTTAAAAGTATTGTGTTTGATATCAGCTGACAGTACACTAACTGTAGAAATGTTGTTCCTATTTAAAACTATTGTCTTTGATATCAGCTGACAGTCCACTAACTGTAGAAATGTTGTTCCTATTTAAAAGTATTGTGTTTGATATTAGCTGACAGTCCACTAACTGTAGAAATGTTGTTCCTATTTAAAACTATTGTCTTTGATATCAGCTGACAGTCCACTAACTGTAGAAATGTTGTTCCTATTTAAAAGTATTGTGTTTGATATTAGCTGACAGTCCACCTACTGTAGAAATGTTGTTTCTATTTAAAACTATTGTCTTTGATATCAGCTGACAGTCCACTAACTGTAGAAATGTTGTTCCTATTTAAAAGTATTGTGTTTGATATTAGCTGACAGTCCACTAACTGTAGAAATGTTGTTCCTATTTAAAACTATTGTCTTTGATATCAGCTGACAGTCCACTAACTGTAGAAATGTTGTTCCTATTTAAAAGTATTGTGTTTGATATTAGCTGACAGTCCACCTACTGTAGAAATGTTGTTCCTATTTAAAACTATTGTCTTTGATATCAGCTGACAGTCCACTAACTGTAGAAATGTTGTTCCTATTTAAAAGTATTGTGTTTGATATTAGCTGACAGTCCACTAACTGTAGAAATGTTGTTCCTATTTAAAACTATTGTCTTTGATATCAGCTGACAGTACACTAACTGTAGAAATGTTGTTCCTATTTAAAAGTATTGCATTTGATACTAGCTGACAGTCCACTAACTGAAGAAATGTTGTTCCTATTTAAAACTATTGTCTTTGATATCAGCTGACAGTCCACTAACTGTAGAAATGTTGTTCCTATTTAAAAGTATTGTGTTTGATATTAGCTGACAATCCACCTACTGTAGAAATGTTGTTTCTATTTAAAACTATTGTCTTTGATATCAGCTGACAGTCCACTAACTGTAGAAATGTTGTTCCTATTTAAAAGTATTGTGTTTGATATTAGCTGACAGTCCACTAACTGTAGAAATGTTGTTCCTATTTAAAACTATTGTCTTTGATATCAGCTGACAGTACACTAACTGTAGAAATGTTGTTCCTATTTAAAAGTATTGCATTTGATACTAGCTGACAGTCCACTAACTGAAGAAATGTTGTTCCTATTTAAAAGTATTGTGTTTGATATTAGCTGACAGTCCACCTACTGTAGAAATGTTGTTCCTATTTAAAACTATTGTCTTTGATATTAGTTGTCAGTACACTAACTGTAGAAATGTTGTTCCTATTTAAAACTATTGTGTTTGATATCAGCTCACAGTACACTAACTGTAGAAATGTTGTTCCTATTTAAAATTATTGTGTTTGATATTAGCTGACAGTCCACTAACTGTAGAAATGTTGTTCCTATTTAAAAGTATTGTGTTTGATATTAGCTGACAGTCCACCTACTGTAGAAATGTTTTTCCTATTTAAAACTATTGTCTTTGATATCAGCTGACAGTCCACTAACTGTAGAAATGTTGTTCCTATTTAAAAGTATTGTGTTTGATATTAGCTGACAGTCCACTAACTGTAGAAATGTTGTTCCTATTTAAAACTATTGTCTTTGATATCAGCTGACAGTCCACTAACTGTAGAAATGTTGTTCTTATTTAAAAGTATTGTGTTTGCTATTAGCTGACAGTCCACTAACTGTAGAAATGTTGTTCCTATTTAAAACTATTGTCTTTGATATCAGCTGACAGTCCACTAACTGTAGAAATGTTGTTCCTATTTAAAAGTATTGTGTTTGATATTAGCTGACAGTACACTAACTGTAGAAATGTTATTCCAATTTAAAACTATTGTGTTTGATATTAGCTGACAGTACACTAACTGTAGAAATGTTGTTCCTATTTAAAACAATTGTCTTTGATATTACCTGAGAGTCCACTAGCTGTAGAAATGTCGTTCCTATTTAACAGCATTGTGTTTAATATCACCTGGCAGTCCACTAACTGTAGGAATGTTGTTCCTATTTAAAAGTATTGTGTTTAATATCACCTGGCAGTCCACTAACTGTAGAAATGTTGTTCCTATTTAAAAGTATTGTGTTTAATATCAGCTGACAGTCCACTAGCTGTAGAAATGTTGTTCCTATTTAACAGCATTGTGGTTGATATTACCTGGCAGTCCACTAGCTGTAGAAATGTTGTTCCTATTTAACAGCATTGTGTTTGATATTACCTGACAGTCCACTAGCTGTAGAAATGTCGTTCCTATTTAACAGCATTGTGTTTGATATTACCTGACAGTCCACTAGCTGTAGAAATGTTGTTCCTATTTAAAAGTATTGTGTTTGATATTAGCTGACAGTCCACTAAATGTAGAAATGTTGTTCCTATTTAAAAGTTTTGTGTTTGATATTACCTGACAGTCCACTAGATGTAGGAATGTTGTTCCTATTTAAAAGTATTGTGTTTAATATCAGCTGGCAGTCCACTAACTGTAGAAATGTTGTTCCTATTTAAAAGTATTGTGTTTAATATCAGCTGACAGACCACTAGCTGTAGAAATGTTGTTTCTATTTAAAAGTATTGTGTTTAATATCAGCTGGCAGTCCACTAGCTGTAGAAATGTTGTTCCTATTTAAAAGTATTGTGTTTGATATTAGCTGACAGTACACTAACTGAAGAAATGTTGTTCCTATTTAAAAGTATTGTGTTTGATATCAGCTGACACAACTGTAGAAATGTTGTTCCTATTTAAAAGTATTGTGTTTGATATTAGCTGACAGTACACTAACTGTAGAAAGGTTGTTCCTATTTAAAAGTATTGTGTTTGATTTCAGCTGACGGTACACTATCTGTAGAAATGTTATTCCTATTTAAAAGTAATGTGTTTGATATCAGCTGGAAGTACTTTTTTAATAACTATAATAACATAGTACTACAATTACACAGTAATACAATCAGACAGTAATATAATAACATGGTACTATAATTACACTGTAATACAGTCACACAGTAATATAATAACATAGTACTGTAATTACACAGTAATACAATCACACAGTAATATAATAACACAGTACTATAATTACACAGTAATACAATCACACAGTAATATAATAACATGGTACTATAATTACACAGTAATACAATCACACAGTAATATAATAACATAGTACTGTAATTACACAGTAATACAATCACACAGTAATATAATAACACAGTACTATAATTACACAGTACTACAATCACACAGTAATATAATGACATAGTACTATAATTACACAGTAATACAATCACACAGTAATATAATAACATGGTACTATAATTACACTGTAATACAGTCACACAGTAATATAATAACATAGTACTGTAATTACACAGGAATACAATTACACAGTAATATAATAACACAGTACTATAATTACACAGTAATACAATCACACAGTAATATAATGACATAGTACTATAATTACACAGTAATACAATCACACAGTAATATAATAACACAGTACTATAATTACACAGTAATACAATCACACAGTAATATAATAACATGGTACTATAATTACACTGTAATACAGTCACACAGTAATATAATAACATAGTACTGTAATTACACAGTTATACAATTACCCAGTAATATAATTACACAGTACTATAATTACACAGTAATACAATCACACAGTAATATAATTACATAGTACTATAATTACACAGTAATACAATCACACAGTAATATAATAACACAGTACTATACTTACACAGTAATACAATCATCCAGTAATATAATAACATAGTACTATGAATACACAGTAATACAATCACACAGTAATATAATAACATAGTACTATAATTACATAGTATTACAAACACACAGTAATATAATAACATAGTACTATAATTACACAGTATTACAATCACACAGTAATATAATAACATAGTACTATAATTACACAGTAATACAATCACCCAGTAATATAATAAAACAGTACTATACTTACACAGTAATACAATCACACAGTAATATAATAACATAGTACTATAATTACACAGTAATACAATCACACAGTAATATAATAACATAGTACTATAATTACACAGTAATACAATCACACAGTAATATAATAACATAGTACTATAATTACACAGTAATACAATCACACAGTAATATAATAACATAGTATTATAATTACATAGTAATACAATCACACAGTAATATAATAACATAGTACTATAATTACACAGTAATACAATCACACAGTAATATAATAACACAGTACTATAATTACACAGTAATACAATCACACAGTAATATAATAACATAGTACTATAATTACACAGTAATACAATCACACAGTAATATAATAACACAGTACTATAATTACACAGTAATACAATCACACAGTAATATAATAACACAGTACTATAATTACACAGTAATACAATCACACAGTAATATAATAACACAGTAATATAATTACACAGTAATACAATCACACAGTAATATAATAACACAGTACTATAATTACACAGTAATACAATCACACAGTAATATAATAACACAGTACTATAATTACACAGTAATACAATCACACAGTAATATAATAACATAGTACTATAATTACACAGTAATACAATCACACAGTAATATAATAACACAGTACTATAATTACACAGTAATACAATCACACAGTAATATAATAACACAGTACTATAATTACACAGTAATACAATCACACAGTAATATAATAACACAGTACTATAATTACACAGTAATACAATCACACAGTAATATAATAACATAGTACTATAATTACACAGTAATACAATCACACAGTAATATAATAACACAGTACTATAATTACACAGTAATACAATCACAATATAAGTAATATAATTACACAGTAATATAATCACAGTAATATAATCACACAGTAATATAATCACACAGTAATATAATAACATAGTAATATAATTACACAGTAATACAATCACACAGTAATATAATAACACAGTACTATAATTACACAGTAATACAATCACACAGTAATATAATAACATAGTACTATAATTACACAGTAATACAATCACACAGTAATATAATAACACAGTACTATAATTACACAGTAATACAATCACACAGTAATATAATAACACAGTACTATAATTACACAGTAATACAATCACACAGTAATATAATAACACAGTACTATAATTACACAGTAATACAATCACACAGTAATATAATAACATAGTACTATAATTACACAGTAATACAATCACACAGTAATATAATAACATAGTACTATAATTACACAGTAATACAATCACACAGTAATATAATAACATAGTACTATAATTACACAGTAATACAATCACACAGTAATATAATAACACAGTACTATAATTACACAGTAATACAATCACACAGTAATATAATAACATAGTACTATAATTACACAGTAATACAATCACACAGTAATATAATAACATAGTACTATAATTACACAGTAATACAATCACACAGTAATATAATAACACAGTACTATAATTACACAGTAATACAATCACACAGTAATATAATAACATAGTACTATAATTACACAGTAATACAATCACACAGTAATATAATAACACAGTACTATAATTACACAGTAATACAATCACACAGTAATATAATAACATAGTACTATAATTACACAGTAATACAATCACACAGTAATATAATAACACAGTACTATAATTACACAGTAATACAATCACACAGTAATATAATAACACAGTACTATAATTACACAGTAATACAATCACACAGTAATATAATAACACAGTACTATAATTACACAGTAATACAATCACACAGTAATATAATAACATAGTACTATAATTACACAGTAATACAATCACACAGTAATATAATAACACAGTAATATAATTACACAGTAATACAATCACACAGTAATATAATAACATAGTACTATAATTACACAGTAATACAATCACACAGTAATATAATAACATAGTACTATAATTACACAGTAATACAATCACACAGTAATATAATAACATAGTACTATAATTACACAGTAATACAATCACACAGTAATATAATAACATAGTACTATAATTACACAGTAATACAATCACACAGTAATATAATAACATAGTACTATAATTACACAGTAATACAATCACACAGTAATATAATAACATAGTACTATAATTACACAGTAATACAATCACATAATATAATTACACAGTAATATAATAACATAGTACTATAATTACACAGTAATACAATCACACAGTAATATAATAACATAGTACACATAATTACACAGTAATACAATCACACAGTAATATAATAACACAGTAATATAATATAATTAATTACACAGTAATACAATCACACAGTAATATAATAACATAGTACTATAATTACACAGTAATACAATCACACAGTAATATAATAACACAGTACTATAATTACACAGTAATACAATCACACAGTAATATAATAACATAGTACTATAATTACACAGTAATACAATCACACAGTAATATAATAACACAGTACTAATAATTACACAGTAATACAATCACACAGTAATATAATAACATAGTACTATAATTACACAGTAATACAATCACACAGTAATATAATAACATAGTACTATAATTACACAGTAATACAATCACACAGTAATATAATAACACAGTACTATAATTACACAGTAATACAATCACACAGTAATATAATAACACAGTACTATAATTACACAGTAATACAATCACACAGTAATATAATAACATAGTACTATAATTACACAGTAATACAATCACACAGTAATATAATAACACAGTAATATAATTACACAGTAATACAATCACACAGTAATATAATAACATAGTACTATAATTACACAGTAATACAATCACACAGTAATATAATAACACAGTAATACAATCACACAGTAATATAATAACACAGTAATATAATTACACAGTAATACAATCACACAGTAATATAATAACATAGTACTATAATTACACAGTAATACAATCACACAGTAATATAATAACATAGTAATATAATTACACAGTAATACAATCACACAGTAATATAATAACATAGTACTATAATTACACAGTAATACAATCACACAGTAATATAATAACACAGTACTATAATTACACAGTAATACAATCACACAGTAATATAATAACACAGTACTATAATTACACAGTAATACAATCACACAGTAATATAATAACACAGTACTATAATTACACAGTAATACAATCACACAGTAATATAATAACATAGTACTATAATTACACAGTAATATAATCACACAGTAATATAATAACATAGTACTATAATTACACAGTAATACAATCACACAGTAATATAATAACATAGTACTATAATTACACAGTAATACAATCACACAGTAATATAATAACATAGTACTATAATTACACAGTAATACAATCACACAGTAATATAATAACATAGTACTATAATTACACAGTAATACAATCACACAGTAATATAATAACATAGTACTATAATTACACAGTAATACAATCACACAGTAATATAATAACACAGTACTATAATTACACAGTAATACAATCACACAGTAATATAATAACACAGTACCATAATAATTACAATCACACAGTAATATAATCACACAGTAATATAATAACAGTAGTACTATAATTACACAGTAATACAATCACACAGTAATATAATAACACAGTACTATAATTACACAGTAATACAATCACACAGTAATATAATAACACAGTAATATAATTACACAGTAATACAATCACACAGTAATATAATAACACAGTACTATAATTACACAGTAATACAATCACACAGTAATATAATAACACAGTACTATAATTACACAGTAATACAATCACACAGTAATATAATAACATAGTACTATAATTACACAGTAATACAATCACACAGTAATATAATAACATAGTACTATAATTACACAGTAATACAATCACACAGTAATATAATAACATAGTACTATAATTACACAGTAATACAATCACACAGTAATATAATAACACAGTACATTATAATTACACAGTAATACAATCACACAGTAATATAATAACATAGTACTATAATTACACAGTAATACAATCACACAGTAATATAATAACACAGTACTATAATTACACAGTAATACAATCACACAGTAATATAATAACATAGTACTATAATTACACAGTAATACAATCACACAGTAATATAATAACATAGTACTATAATTACACAGTAATACAATCACACAGTAATATAATAACATAGTACTATAATTACACAGTAATACAATCACACAGTAATATAATAACATAGTACTATAATTACACAGTAATACAATCACACAGTAATATAATAACACAGTAATACAATCACACAGTAATATAATAACACAGTAATACAATCACACAGTAATATAATAACATAGTACTATAATTACACAGTAATACAATCACACAGTAATATAATAACATAGTACTATAATTACACAGTAATACAATCACACAGTAATATAATAACATAGTACTATAATTACACAGTAATACAATCACACAGTAATATAATAACATAGTACTATAATTACACAGTAATACAATCACACAGTAATATAATAACATAGTACTATAATTACACAGTAATACAATCACACAGTAATATAATAACATAGTACTATAATTACACAGTAATACAATCACACAGTAATATAATAACATAGTACTATAATTACACAGTAATACAATCACACAGTAATATAATAACATAGTACTATAATTACACAGTAATACAATCACACAGTAATATAATAACATAGTACTATAATTACACAGTAATACAATCACACAGTAATATAATAACATAGTACTATAATTACACAGTAATACAATCACACAGTAATATAATAACACAGTACTATAATTACACAGTAATACAATCACACAGTAATATAATAACACAGTAATATAATTACACAGTAATACATCACACAGTAATATAATAACACAGTAATATACAGTAATACACAGTACTATAATACACAGTAATACAATCACAATATAATACACAGTAATATAATCACACAGTAATATAATAACACAGTAATATAATAACACAGTAATATAATCACACAGTAATATAATAACACAGTAATATAATAACACAGTAATACAATCACACAGTAATATAATAACACAGTAATATAATAACACAGTAATACAATCACACAGAAATATAATAACATAGTACTATAATCACACAGTAATATAATAACATAGTACTATAATTACACAGTAATACAATCACACAGTAATATAATAACATAGTACTATAATTACACAGTAATACAATCACACAGTAATATAATAACATAGTACTATAATTACACAGTAATACAATCACACAGTAATATAATAACATAGTACTATAATTACACAGTAATACAATCACACAGTAATATAATAACATAGTACTATAATTACACAGTAATACAATCACACAGTAATATAATAACACAGTACTATAATTACACAGTAATACAATCACACAGTAATATAATAACATAGTACTATAATTACACAGTAATACAATCACACAGTAATATAATAACATAGTACTATAATTACACAGTAATACAATCACACAGTAATATAATAACATAGTACTATAATTACACAGTAATACAATCACACAGTAATATAATAACATAGTACTATAATTACACAGTAATACAATCACACAGTAATATAATAACACAGTACTATAATTACACAGTAATACAATCACACAGTAATATAATAACATAGTACTATAATTACACAGTAATACAATCACACAGTAATATAATAACACAGTACTATAATTACACAGTAATACAATCACACAGTAATATAATAACATAGTACTATAATTACACAGTAATACAATCACACAGTAATATAATAACATAGTACTATAATTACACAGTAATACAATCACACAGTAATATAATAACACAGTACCATAATTACACAGTAATACAATCACACAGTAATATAATAACATAGTAATTATAATTACACAGTAATACAATCACACAGTAATATAATAACACATAGTACCATAATTACACAGTAATACAATCACACAGTAATATAATAACACAGTACTATAATTACACAGTAATACAATCACACAGTAATATAATAACACAGTACTATAATTACACAGTAATACAATCACACAGTAATATAATAACACAGTACTATAATTACACAGTAATACAATCACACAGTAATATAATAACACAGTACTATAATTACACAGTAATACAATCACACAGTAATATAATAACACAGTACTATAATTACACAGTAATACAATCACACAGTAATATAATAACATAGTAATATAATTACACAGTAATACATAATATAATAGTACCTATACACAGTAATACAATCACACAGTAATATAATAACATAGTACTATAATTACACAGTAATACAATCACACAGTAATATAATAACATAGTACTATAATTACACAGTAATACAATCACACAGTAATATAATAACATAGTACTATAATTACACAGTAATACAATCACACAGTAATATAATAACATAGTACTATAATTACACAGTAATACAATCACACAGTAATATAATAACACAGTACTATAATTACACAGTAATACAATCACACAGTAATATAATAACATAGTACTATAATTACACAGTAATACAATCACACAGTAATATAATAACATAGTACTATAATTACACAGTAATACAATCACACAGTAATATAATAACATAGTACTATAATTACACAGTAATACAATCACACAGTAATATAATAACACAGTACATAATACACAGTAATATAATAACACAGTAATACAATCACACAGTAATATAATAACACAGTACTATAATTACACAGTAATACAATCACACAGTAATATAATAACACAGTACTATAATTACACAGTAATACAATCACACAGTAATATAATAACATAGTACTATAATTACACAGTAATACAATCACACAGTAATATAATAACATAGTACTATAATTACACAGTAATACAATCACACAGTAATATAATAACATAGTACCATAATTACACAGTAATACAATCACACAGTAATATAATAACATAGTACCATAATTACACAGTAATACAATCACACAGTAATATAATAACATAGTACTATAATTACACAGTAATACAATCACACAGTAATATAATAACATAGTACTATAATTACACAGTAATACAATCACACAGTAATATAATAACATAGTACATAATTACACAGTAATACAATCACACAGTAATATAATAACACAGTAATAATTACACAGTAATACAATCACACAGTAATATAATAACATAGTACTATAATTACACAGTAATACAATCACACAGTAATATAATAACATAGTACTATAATTACACAGTAATACAATCACACAGTAATATAATAACACAGTACTATAATTACACAGTAATACAATCACACAGTAATATAATAAATTACACAGTAATATAATTACACAGTAATACAATCACACAGTAATATAATAACACAGTACTATAATTACACAGTAATACAATCACACAGTAATATAATAACATAGTACTATAATTACACAGTAATACAATCACACAGTAATATAATAACATAGTACTATAATTACACAGTAATACAATCACACAGTAATATAATAACACAGTACTAATAATTACACAGTAATACAATCACACAGTAATATAATAACATAGTACTATAATTACACAGTAATACAATCACACACAGTAATATAATAACATAGTACCATAATTACACAGTAATACAATCACACAGTAATATAATAACATAGTACTATAATTACACAGTAATACAATCACACAGTAATATAATAACATAGTACTATAATTACACAGTAATACAATCACACAGTAATATAATAACATAGTACTATAATTACACAGTAATACAATCACACAGTAATATAATAACATAGTACTATAATTACACAGTAATACAATCACACAGTAATATAATAACATAGTACTATAATTACACAGTAATACAATCACACAGTAATATAATAACATAGTACTATAATTACACAGTAATACAATCACACAGTAATATAATAACATAGTACTATAATTACACAGTAATACAATCACACAGTAATATAATAACATAGTACCATAATTACACAGTAATACAATCACACAGTAATATAATAACACAGTACCATAATTACACAGTAATACAATCACACAGTAATATAATAACACAGTAATATAATTACACAGTAATACAATCACACAGTAATATAATAACATAGTACTATAATTACACAGTAATACAATCACACAGTAATATAATAACACAGTACTATAATTACACAGTAATACAATCACACAGTAATATAATAACACAGTAATATAATTACACAGTAATACAATCACACAGTAATATAATAACATAGTAATATAATTACACAGTAATACAATCACACAGTAATATAATAACATAGTACTATAATTACACAGTAATACAATCACACAGTAATATAATAACATAGTACTATAATTACACAGTAATACAATCACACAGTAATATAATAACATAGTAATATAATTACACAGTAATACAATCACACAGTAATATAATAACACAGTACTATAATTACACAGTAATACAATCACACAGTAATATAATAACATAGTACCATAATTACACAATAATACAATCACACAGTAATATAATAACACAGTACTATAATTACACAGTAATACAATCACACAGTAATATAATAACACAGTACTATAATTACACAGTAATACAATCACACAGTAATATAATAACATAGTACTATAATTACACAGTAATACAATCACACAGTAATATAATAACATAGTACTATAATTACACAGTAATACAATCACACAGTAATATAATAACATAGTACTATAATTACACAGTAATACAATCACACAGTAATATAATAACATAGTACCATAATTACACAGTAATACAATCACACAGTAATACAATAACACACAGTAATATAATAACACAGTAATACAATAATACACACAGTAATATAATAACATAGTAATATAATTACACAGTAATACAATCACACAGTAATATAATAACATAGTACCATAATTACACAGTAATACAATCACACAGTAATATAATAACAGTAATAATTACACAGTAATACAATCACACAGTAATATAATAACACAGTACCATAATTACACAGTAATACAATCACACAGTAATATAATAACACAGTACTATAATTACACAGTAATACAATCACACAGTAATATAATAACACAGTACTATAATTACACAGTAATACAATCACACAGTAATATAATAACACAGTACTATAATTACACAGTAATACAATCACACAGTAATATAATAACATAGTAATTATAATTACACAGTAATACAATCACACAGTAATATAATAACATAGTACTATAAATACACAGTAATACAATCACACAGTAATATAATAACACAGTACTATAATTACACAGTAATACAATCACACAGTAATATAATAACATAGTACTATAATTACACAGTAATACAATCACACAGTAATATAATAACATAGTACTATAATTACACAGTAATACAATCACACAGTAATATAATAACATAGTACTATAATTACACAGTAATACAATCACACAGTAATATAATAACATAGTACTATAATTACACAGTAATACAATCACACAGTAATATAATAACATAGTACTATAATTACACAGTAATACAATCACACAGTAATATAATAACATAGTACTATAATTACACAGTAATACAATCACACAGTAATATAATAACATAGTACTATAATTACACAGTAATACAATCACACAGTAATATAATAACACAGTACTATAATTACACAGTAATACAATCACACAGTAATATAATAACACAGTAATACAATCACACAGTACTATAATTACACAGTAATACAATACACAGTAATATAATAACATAGTACCATAATTACACAGTAATACAATCACACAGTAATATAATAACATAGTACCATAATTACACAGTAATACAATCACACAGTAATATAATAACATAGTACTATAATTACACAGTAATACAATCACACAGTAATATAATAACATAGTACTATAATTACACAGTAATACAATCACACAGTAATATAATAACACAGTACTATAATTACACAGTAATACAATCACACAGTAATATAATAACATAGTACTATAATTACACAGTAATACAATCACACAGTAATATAATAACATAGTACTATAATTACACAGTAATACAATCACACAGTAATATAATAACATAGTACTATAATTACACAGTAATACAATCACACAGTAATATAATAACACAGTAATTATAATTACACAGTAATACAATCACACAGTAATATAATAACACAGTACTATAATTACACAGTAATACAATCACACAGTAATATAATAACATAGTACACATAATTACACAGTAATACAATCACACAGTAATATAATAACATAGTACTATAATTACACAGTAATACAATCACACAGTAATATAATAACATAGTACTATAATTACACAGTAATACAGTCACACAGTAATATAATAACATAGTACCATAATTACACAGTAATACAATCACACAGTAATATAATAACATAGTACTATAATTACACAGTAATACAATCACACAGTAATATAATAACATAGTACTATAATTACACAGTAATACAATCACACAGTAATATAATAACATAGTACCATAATTACACAGTAATACAATCAGTAATATAATAACATAGTACTATAATTACACAGTAATACAATCACACAGTAATATAATAACACAGTACTATAAATACACAGTAATACAATCACACAGTAATATAATAACACAGTAATATAAAAACATAGTAATACAATACACAGTAATATAATAACACAGTACTATAATTACACAGTAATACAATCACACAGTAATATAATAACACAGTACTATAATTACACAGTAATACAATCACACAGTAATATAATAACATAGTACTATAATTACACAGTAATACAATCACACAGTAATATAATAACATAGTACTATAATTACACAGTAATACAATCACACAGTAATATAATAACATAGTACTATAATTACACAGTAATACAATCACACAGTAATATAATAACATAGTACTATAATTACACAGTAATACAATCACACAGTAATATAATAACATAGTACTATAATTACACAGTAATACAATCACACAGTAATATAATAACACAGTACTATAATTACACAGTAATACAATCACACAGTAATATAATAACACAGTACTATAATTACACAGTAATACAATCACACAGTAATATAATAACATAGTACTATAATTACACAGTAATACAATCACACAGTAATATAATAACACAGTAATATAATTACACAGTAATACAATCACACAGTAATATAATAACACAGTAATATAATAACATAGTAATACAATACACAGTAATATAATAACACTGTACTATAAATACACAGTAATACAATCACACAGTAATATAATAACACAGTACCATAATTACACAGTAATACAATCACACAGTAATATAATAACATAGTACATAATTACACAGTAATACAATCACACAGTAATATAATAACATAGTACTATAATTACACAGTAATACAATCACACAGTAATATAATAACATAGTACTATAATTACACAGTAATACAATCACACAGTAATATAATAACAGTAATACAATAATACAATCACAGTAATATAATAACATAGTACTATAATTACACAGTAATACAATCACACAGTAATATAATAACATAGTACCATAATTACACAGTAATACAATCACACAGTAATATAATAACATAGTACTATAATTACACAGTAATACAATCACACAGTAATATAATAACATAGTACTATAATTACACAGTAATACAATCACACAGTAATATAATAACACAGTACTATAATTACACAGTAATACAATCACACAGTAATATAATAACATAGTACCATAATTACACAGTAATACAATCACACAGTAATATAATAACACAGTAATATAATTACACAGTAATACAATCACACAGTAATATAATAACACAGTACTATAATTACACAGTAATACAATCACACAGTAATATAATAACATAGTACTATAATTACACAGTAATACAATCACACAGTAATATAATAACATAGTACTATAATTACACAGTAATACAATCACACAGTAATATAATAACATAGTACTATAATTACACAGTAATACAATCACACAGTAATATAATAACACAGTACTATAATTACACAGTAATACAATCACACAGTAATATAATAACATAGTACCATAATTACACAGTAATACAATCACACAGTAATATAATAACATAGTACTATAATTACACAGTAATACAATCACACAGTAATATAATAACATAGTACTATAATTACACAGTAATACAATCACACAGTAATATAATAACACAGTACTATAATTACACAGTAATACAATCACACAGTAATATAATAACACAGTACCATAATTACACAGTAATACAATCACACAGTAATATAATAACATAGTACTATAATTACACAGTAATACAATCACACAGTAATATAATAACATAGTACCATAATTACACAGTAATACAATCACACAGTAATATAATAACATAGTAATTATAATTACACAGTAATACAATCACACAGTAATATAATAACATAGTACTATAATTACACAGTAATACAATCACACAGTAATATAATAACATAGTACTATAATTACACAGTAATACAATCACACAGTAATATAATAACACAGTAATATAATTACACAGTAATACAATCACACAGTAATATAATAACATAGTACTATAATTACACAGTAATACAATCACACAGTAATATAATAACATAGTACTATAATTACACAGTAATACAATCACACAGTAATATAATAACATAGTACTATAATTACACAGTAATACAATCACACAGTAATATAATAACATAGTACCATAATTACACAGTAATACAATCACACAGTAATATAATAACATAGTACCATATAATTACACAGTAATACAATCACACAGTAATATAATAACACAGTAATATAATTACACAGTAATACAATCACACAGTAATATAATAACATAGTACTATAATTACACAGTAATACAATCACACAGTAATATAATAACATAGTACTATAATTACACAGTAATACAATCACACAGTAATATAATAACATAGTACTATAATTACACAGTAATACAATCACACAGTAATATAATAACACAGTAATATAATAACATAGTACTATAATTACACAGTAATACAATCACACAGTAATATAATAACATAGTACTATAATTACACAGTAATACAATCACACAGTAATATAATAACATAGTACCATAATTACACAGTAATACAATCACACAGTAATATAATAACATAGTACTATAATTACACAGTAATACAATCACACAGTAATATAATAACATAGTACCATAATTACACAGTAATACAATCACACAGTAATATAATAACACAGTACCATAATTACACAGTAATACAATCACACAGTAATATAATAACATAGTAATATAATTACACAGTAATACAATCACACAGTAATATAATAACACAGTATTACACAGTAATACAATCACACAGTAATATAGTAGCAAAGTACTATAATTACACATTAATACAATCACACAATAATATAATTACACAGTAATACAATCACACAGTAATATAATTACACAGTAATACAATCACACAGTAATATAATAACACAGTACCATAATTACACAGTAATACAATCACACAGTAATATAATAACATAGTACCATAATTACACAGTAATACAATCACACAGTAATATAATAACATAGTACTATAATTACACAGTAATACAATCACACAGTAATATAATAACACAGTACTATAATTACACAGTAATACAATCACACAGTAATATAATAACACAGTACTATAAATACACAGTAATACAATCACAAATATAATAACACACAGTAATATAATCACACAGTAATATAATAACACAGTACCATATAATTACACAGTAATACAATCACACAGTAATATAATAACACATAGTAATACAATCACACAGTAATATAACAGTAATACAAATCACACACAGTAATATAATAACACAGTACTATAATTACACAGTAATACAATCACACAGTAATATAATAACAGTAATACAATCATAATATAATAACACATAATTACACAGTAATACAATCACACAGTAATATAATAACATAGTACTATAATTACACAGTAATACAATCACACAGTAATATAATAACATAGTACTATAATTACACAGTAATACAATCACACAGTAATATAATAACATAGTACTATAATTACACAGTAATACAATCACACAGTAATATAATAACATAGTACTATAATTACACAGTAATACAATCACACAGTAATATAATAACACAGTACTATAATTACACAGTAATACAATCACACAGTAATATAATAACACAGTACTATAATTACACAGTAATACAATCACACAGTAATATAATAACATAGTACTATAATTACACAGTAATACAATCACACAGTAATATAATAACACAGTAATATAATTACACAGTAATACAATCACACAGTAATATAATAACATAGTACTATAATTACACAGTAATACAATCACACAGTAATATAATAACATAGTACATAATTACACAGTAATACAATCACACAGTAATATAATAACATAGTACTATAATTACACAGTAATACAATCACACAGTAATATAATAACATAGTACTATAATTACACAGTAATACAATCACACAGTAATATAATAACATAGTACTATAATTACACAGTAATACAATCACACAGTAATATAATAACACAGCATTACACAGTAATACAATCACACAGTAATATAGTAGCAAAGTACTATAATTACACAGTAATACAATCACACAGTAATATAATAACATAGTACATAATTACACAGTAATACAATCACACAGTAATATAATAACACAGTAACATAGTACACATAATATAATTACACAGTAATACAATCACACAGTAATATAATAACATAGTACTATAATTACACAGTAATACAATCACACAGTAATATAATAACATAGTACTATAATTACACAGTAATACAATCACACAGTAATATAATAACACAGTAATATAATTACACAGTAATACAATCACACAGTAATATAATAACATAGTACTATAATTACACAGTAATACAATCACACAGTAATATAATAACATAGTACTATAATTACACAGTAATACAATCACACAGTAATATAATAACACAGTACTATAATTACACAGTAATACAATCACACAGTAATATAATAACATAGTACCATAATTACACAGTAATACAATCACACAGTAATATAATAACATAGTACCATAATTACACAGTAATACAATCACACAGTAATATAATAACATAGTACCATAATTACACAGTAATACAATCACACAGTAATATAATAACATAGTACTATAATTACACAGTAATACAATCACACAGTAATATAATAACATAGTACTATAATTACACAGTAATACAATCACACAGTAATATAATAACATAGTACTATAATTACACAGTAATACAATCACACAGTAATATAATAACACAGTACTATAATTACACAGTAATACAATCACACAGTAATATAATAACATAGTACTATAATTACACAGTAATACAATCACACAGTAATATAATAACACAGTACCATAATTACACAGTAATACAATCACACAGTAATATAATAACACAGTACTACAATTACACAGTAATACAATCACACAGTAATATAATAACATAGTACCATAATTACACAGTAATACAATCACACAGTAATATAATAACATAGTACTATAATTACACAGTAATACAATCACACAGTAATATAATAACACAGTACTATAATTACACAGTAATACAATCACACAGTAATATAATAACACAGTACTATAATTACACAGTAATACAATCACACAGTAATATAATAACATAGTACTATAATTACACAGTAATACAATCACACAGTAATATAATAACATAGTACTATAATTACACAGTAATACAATCACACAGTAATATAATAACATAGTACTATAAATACACAGTAATACAATCACACAGTAATATAATAACACAGTAATATAATATAATAACACAGTACTATAATTACACAGTAATACAATCACACAGTAATATAATAACATAGTACCATAATTACACAGTAATACAATCACACAGTAATATAATAACACAGTACTATAATAACACAGTAATACAATCACACAGTAATATAATAACATAGTACTATAATTACACAGTAATACAATCACACAGTAATATAATAACATAGTACTATAATTACACAGTAATACAATCACACAGTAATATAATAACATAGTACTATAATTACACAGTAATACAATCACACAGTAATATAATAACATAGTACTATAATTACACAGTAATACAATCACACAGTAATATAATAACATAGTACTATAATTACACAGTAATACAATCACACAGTAATATAATAACATAGTACTATAATTACACAGTAATACAATCACACAGTAATATAATAACATAGTACCATAATTACACAGTAATACAATCACACAGTAATATAATAACACAGTAATATAATTACACAGTAATACAATCACACAGTAATATAATAACATAGTACCATAATTACACAGTAATACAATCACACAGTAATATAATAACACAGTACTATAATTACACAGTAATACAATCACACAGTAATATAATAACATAGTACTATAATTACACAGTAATACAATCACACAGTAATATAATAACATAGTACTATAATTACACAGTAATACAATCACACAGTAATATAATAACACAGTACTATAATTACACAGTAATACACAATCACACAGTAATATAATAACACAGTACTACACAGTAATATTACACAGTAATACAATCACACAGTAATATAATAACACAGTAATACATAATAATAACACAGTAATATAATTACACAGTAATACAATCACACACAGTAATATAATAACATAGTAATACAATCACACAGTAATATAATAACATAGTACATAATTACACAGTAATACAATCACACAGTAATATAATAACACAGTACTATAATTACACAGTAATACAATCACACAGTAATATAATAACATAGTACTATAATTACACAGTAATACAATCACACAGTAATATAATAACATAGTACCATAATTACACAGTAATACAATCACACAGTAATATAATAACATAGTACTATAATTACACAGTAATACAATCACACAGTAATATAATAACATAGTACTATAATTACACAGTAATACAATCACACAGTAATATAATAACATAGTACTATAATTACACAGTAATACAATCACACAGTAATATAATAACATAGTACTATAATTACACAGTAATACAATCACACAGTAATATAATAACACAGTACTATAATTACACAGTAATACAATCACACAGTAATATAATAACATAGTACTATAATTACACAGTAATACAATCACACAGTAATATAATAACATAGTACACACATAATTACACAGTAATACAATCACACAGTAATAATAATAACATAGTACTATAATTACACAGTAATACAATCACACAGTAATATAATAACATAGTACTACAATTACACAGTAATACAATCACACAGAAATATAATAACATAGTACTATAATTACACAGTAATACAATCACACAGTAATATAATAACACAGTACCATAATTACACAGTAATACAATCACACAGTAATATAATAACATAGTACCATAATTACACAGTAATACAATCACACAGTAATATAATAACATAGTACTGTAATTACACAGTAATACAATCACACAGAAATATAATAACATACAACTATAATTACACAGTAATACAATCACACAGTAATATAATAACACAGTAATACAATCACACAGTAATACAATAACACACAGTAATATAATATAATACACAGTAATATAATTACACAGTAATACAATCACACAGTAATATAATAACATAGTACTATAATTACACAGTAATACAATCACACAGTAATATAATAACATAGTACTATAATTACACAGTAATACAATCACACAGTAATATAATAACATAGTACTATAATTACACAGTAATACAATCACACAGTAATATAATAACACAGTACTATAATTACACAGTAATACAATCACACAGTAATATAATAACACAGTACTATAATTACACAGTAATACAATCACACAGTAATATAATAACACAGTACTATAATTACACAGTAATACAATCACACAGTAATATAATAACATAGTACCATAATTACACAGTAATACAATCACACAGTAATATAATAACACAGTACCATAATTACACAGTAATACAATCACACAGTAATATAATAACATAGTACTATAATTACACAGTAATACAATCACACAGTAATATAATAACATAGTACTATAATTACACAGTAATACAATCACACAGTAATATAATAACATAGTAATATAATTACACAGTAATACAATCACAGTAATATAATCACACAGTAATATAATAACACAGTACCATAATTACACAGTAATACAATCACACAGTAATATAATAACATAGTACTATAATTACACAGTAATACAATCACACAGTAATATAATAACATAGTACTATAATTACACAGTAATACAATCACACAGTAATATAATAACATAGTACTTATAATTACACAGTAATACAATCACACAGTAATATAATAATATAGTACTACAATTACACAGTAATACAATCACACAGAAATATAATAACATGGTACTATAATTACACAGTAATACAATCACACAGTAATATAATAACACAGTACCATAATTACACAGTAATACAATCACACAGTAATATAATAACATAGTAATATAATTACACAGTAATACAATCACACAGTAATATAATAACATAGTACTATAATTACACAGTAATACAATCACACAGTAATATAATAACATAGTACTATAATTACACAGTAATACAATCACACAGTAATATAATAACACAGTACTATAATTACACAGTAATACAATCACACAGTAATATAATAACACAGTACTATAATTACACAGTAATACAATCACACAGTAATATAATAACATAGTACTATAATTACACAGTAATACAATCACACAGTAATATAATAACATAGTACTATAATTACACAGTAATACAATCACACAGTAATATAATAACATAGTACTATAATTACACAGTAATACAATCACACAGTAATATAATAACATAGTACTATAATTACACAGTAATACAATCACACAGTAATATAATAACATAGTACCATAATTACACAGTAATACAATCACACAGTAATATAATAACATAGTACCATAATTACACAGTAATACAATCACACAGTAATATAATAACATAGTACTAATTACACAGTAATACAATCACACAGTAATATAATAACATAGTACATAATTACACAGTAATACAATCACACAGTAATATAATAACATAGTAATATAATTACACAGTAATACAATCACACAGTAATATACACAGTAATATAATAACATAGTACTATAATTACACAGTAATACAATCACACAGTAATATAATAACATAGTACCATAATTACACAGTAATACAATCACAAAGTAGTATGATAACGCAGTACCATAATTACACAGTAATACAATCACACAGTAATATAATAACACAGTACTATAATTACACAGTAATACAATCACACAGTAATATAATAACATAGTACTATAATTACACAGTAATACAATCACACAGTAATATAATAACACAGTAATATAATTACACAGTAATACAATCACACAGTAATATAATAACATAGTACCATAATTACACAGTAATACAATCACACAGTAATATAATAACATAGTACCACAGTAATACACACAGTAATACAAATACAATCACACAGTAATATAATAACATAATACAATCACACAGTAATATAATAACATATACTATAATACACAGTAATACAATCACACAGTAATATAATAACATAGTACTATAATTACACAGTAATACAATCACACAGTAATATAATAACATAGTACTATAATTACACAGTAATACAATCACACAGTAATATAATAACACAGTACTATAATTACACAGTAATACAATCACACAGTAATATAATAACACAGTACTATAATTACACAGTAATACAATCACACAGTAATATAATAACACAGTACTATAATTACACAGTAATACAATCACACAGTAATATAATAACACAGTACCATAATTACACAGTAATACAATCACACAGTAATATAATAACACAGTACTACAATTACACAGTAATACAATCACACAGTAATATAATAACATAGTACTGTAATTACACAGTAATACAATCACACAGTAATATAATAACATAGTACTATAATTACACAGTAATACAATCACACAGTAATATAATAACATAGTACCATAATTACACAGTAATACAATCACACAGTAATATAATAACATAGTACTATAATTACACAGTAATACAATCACACAGTAATATAATAACATAGTACTATAATTACACAGTAATACAATCACACAGTAATATAATAACATAGTACTATAATTACACAGTAATACAATCACACAGTAATATAATAACATAGTACTATAATTACACAGTAATACAATCACACAGTAATATAATAACATAGTACTATAATTACACAGTAATACAATCACACAGTAATATAATAACATAGTACCATAATTACACAGTAATACAATCACACAGTAATATAATAACATAGTACCATAATTACACAGTAATACAATCACACAGTAATATAATAACATAGTACCATAATTACACAGTAATACAATCACACAATAATATAATTACACAGTAATACAATCACACAGTAATATAATTACACAGTAATACAATCACACAGTAATATAATAACATAGTACTATAATTACACAGTAATACAATCACACAGTAATATAATAACATAGTACTATAATTACACAGTAATACAATCACACAGTAATATAATAACACAGTAATATAATAACACAGTACTATAATTACACAGTAATACAATCACACAGTAATATAATAACACAGTACTATAATTACACAGTAATACAATCACACAGTAATATAATAACATAGTACTATAATTACACAGTAATACAATCACACAGTAATATAATAACATAGTACTATAATTACACAGTAATACAATCACACAGTAATATAATAACATAGTACTATAATTACACAGTAATACAATCACACAGTAATATAATTACACAGTAATACAATCACACAGTAATATAATAACATAGTACTATAATTACACAGTAATACAATCACACAGTAATATAATTACACAGTAATACAATCACACAGTAATATAATAACATAGTACTATAATTACACAGTAATACAATCACACAGTAATATAATAACACAGTACTATAATTACACAGTAATACAATCACACAGTAATATAATAACACAGTACCATAATTACACAGTAATACAATCACACAGTAATATAATAACATAGTACTATAATTACACAGTAATACAATCACACAGTAATATAATAACATAGTACTATAATTACACAGTAATACAATCACACAGTAATATAATAACATAGTACTATAATTACACAGTAATACAATCACACAGTAATATAATAACATAGTACATACACAATCACACAGTAATATAATAACACAGTAATATAATTACACAGTACTATAATCACACAGTAATACAATCACACAGTAATATAATAACACAGTACTATAATTACACAGTAATACAATCACACAGTAATATAATAACATAGTACTATAATTACACAGTAATACAATCACACAGTAATATAATAACATAGTACTATAATTACACAGTAATACAATCACACAGTAATATAATAACACAGTACATAATTACACAGTAATACAATCACACAGTAATATAATAACACAGTAATATAATTACACAGTAATACAATCACACAGTAATATAATAACACAGTACCATAATTACACAGTAATACAATCACACAGTAATATAATAACATAGTAATATATAATTACACAGTAATACAATCACACAGTAATATAATAACATAGTACCATAATTACACAGTAATACAATCACACAGTAATATAATAACATAGTACCATAATTACACAGTAATACAATCACACAGTAATATAATAACATAGTACCATAATTACACAGTAATACAATCACACAGTAATATAATAACATAGTACTATAATTACACAGTAATACAATCACACAGTAATATAATAACATAGTACCATAATTACACAGTAATACAATCACACAGTAATATAATAACATAGTACTATAATTACACAGTAATACAATCACACAGTAATATAATAACATAGTACCATAAATTACACAGTAATACAATCACACAGTAATATAATAACACAGTAATATAATTACACAGTAATACAATCACACAGTAATATAATAACATAGTAATATAATTACACAGTAATACAATCACACAGTAATATAATAACATAGTACTATAATTACACAGTAATACAATCACACAGTAATATAATAACATAGTACCATAATTACACAGTAATACAATCACACAGTAATATAATAACATAGTACTATAATTACACAGTAATACAATCACACAGTAATATAATAACATAGTACTATAATTACACAGTAATACAATCACACAGTAATATAATAACATAGTACTATAATTACACAGTAATACAATCACACAGTAATATAATAATATAGTACTACAATTACACAGTAATACAATCACACAGAAATATAATAACATAGTACTATAATTACACAGTAATACAATCACACAGTAATATAATAACACAGTACCATAATTACACAGTAATACAATCACACAGTAATATAATAACACAGTACTACAATTACACAGTAATACAATCACACAGTAATATAATAACATAGTACTATAATTACACAGTAATACAATCACACAGTAATATAATAACACAGTAATACAATTACACAGTAATACAATCACACAGTAATATAATAACATAGTACTATAATTACACAGTAATACAATCACACAGTAATATAATAACATAGTACTATAATTACACAGTAATACAATCACACAGTAATAGATTAACACAGTACCATAATTACACAGTAATACAATCACACAGTAATATAATAACACAGTACCACAATTACACAGTAATACAATCACACAGTAATATAATAACATAGTACCATAAATACACAGTAATACAATCACACAGTAATATAATAACACAGTAATATAATAACATAGTACACATAATTACACAGTAATACAATCACACAGTAATATAATAACATAGTACCATAATTACACAGTAATACAATCACACAGTAATATAATAACATAGTACTATAATTACACAGTAATACAATCACACAGTAATATAATAACACAGTACCATAATTACACAGTAATACAATCACACAGTAATATAATAACATAGTACTATAATTACACAGTAATACAATCACACAGTAATATAATAACACAGTAATATAATTACACAGTAATACAATCACACAGTAATATAATAACATAGTACCATAATTACACAGTAATACAATCACACAGTAATATAATAACATAGTACTATAATTACACAGTAATACAATCACACAGTAATATAATAACATAGTACTATAATTACACAGTAATACAATCACACAGTAATATAATAACATAGTACTATAATAATACACACAGTAATACAATCACACAGTAATATAATAACACAGTAATATAATTACACAGTAATACAATCACACAGTAATATAATAACATAGTACTATAATTACACAGTAATACAATCACACAGTAATATAATAACATAGTACTATAATTACACAGTAATACAATCACACAGTAATATAATAACATAGTACTATAATTACACAGTAATACAATCACACAGTAATATAATAACACAGTACTATAATTACACAGTAATACAATCACACAGTAATATAATAACATAGTACTATAATTACACAGTAATACAATCACACAGTAATATAATAACACAGTACTATAATTACACAGTAATACAATCACACAGTAATATAATAACATAGTACTATAATTACACAGTAATACAATCACACAGTAATATAATAACATAGTACCATAATTACACAGTAATACAATCACACAGTAATATAATAACATAGTACCATAATTACACAGTAATACAATCACACAGTAATATAATAACATAGTACTATAATTACACAGTAATACAATCACACAGTAATATAATAACATAGTACCATAATTACACAGTAATACAATCACACAGTAATATAATAACATAGTACCATAATTACACAGTAATACAATCACACAGTAATATAATAACATAGTAATATAATTACACAGTAATACAATATAATTAATAACACAGTAATACACAAATACACACAGTAATATAATAACATAGTAATTATAATTACACAGTAATACAATCACACAGTAATATAATAACATAGTACTATAATTACACAGTAATACAATCACACAGTAATATAATAACATAGTACTATAATAATAATACACAGTAATACAATCAACACAGTAATATAATAACACAGTAATATAATTACACAGTAATACAATCACACAGTAATATAATAACATAGTACCATAATTACACAGTAATACAATCACACAGTAATATAATAACATAGTACCATAATTACACAGTAATACAATCACACAGTAATATAATAACATAGTACATAATTACACAGTAATACAATCACACAGTAATATAATAACACAGTAATATAATACACAGTAATACAATACACAGTAATATAATAACACAGTAATATAATTACACAGTAATATAATCACACAGTAATATAATAACACAGTACCACACAGTATAATTACACAGTAATACAATCACACAGTAATATAATAACATAGTACTATAATTACACAGTAATACAATCACACAGTAATATAATAACACAGTACTATAATTACACAGTAATACAATCACACAGTAATATAATAACACAGTAATACAATATATAACAGTAATACAATCACACAGTAATATAATAACATAGTACATAATTACACAGTAATACAATCACACAGTAATATAATAACACAGTACTATAATTACACAGTAATACAATCACACAGTAATATAATAACATAGTACATAATTACACAGTAATACAATCACACAGTAATATAATAACATACATAATTACACAGTAATACAATCACACAGTAATATAATAACATAGTACTATAATTACACAGTAATACAATCACACAGTAATATAATAACAGTACCATAGTACACATAATTACACAGTAATACAATCACACAGTAATACAATCACACAGTAATATAATAACATATAATTACACAGTAATACAATCACACAGTAATATAATAACATAGTACCATAATTACAGTAATACAATCACACAGTAATACAATCACACAGTAATATAATAACACAGTAATAACACATAATTACACAGTAATACAATCACACAGTAATATAATAACATAGTACCTATAATTACACAGTAATACAATCACACAGTAATATAATAATATAGTACTACAATTACACAGTAATACAATCACACAGAAATATAATAACATAGTACTATAATTACACAGTAATACAATCACACAGTAATATAATAACACAGTACCATAATTACACAGTAATACAATCACACAGTAATATAATAACATAGTAATATAATTACACAGTAATACAATCACACAGTAATATAATAACATAGTACTATAATTACACAGTAATACAATCACACAGTAATATAATAACATAGTACTATAATAATACACAGTAATACAATCACACAGTAATATAATAACACAGTAATATAATTACACAGTAATATAACAGTAAATCTATAATACACAGTAATACAATCACACAGTAATATAATAACATAGTACTATAATTACACAGTAATACAATCACACAGTAATATAATAACATAGTACCATAATTACACAGTAATACAATCACACAGTAATATAATAACATAGTACATAATTACACAGTAATATAATTACACAGTAATACAATAATACAATTACACAGTAATATAATAACATAGTACCATAATTACACAGTAATACAATCACACAGTAATATAATAACATAGTACTATAATACAATCACACAGTAATATAATAACATAGTAATATAATTACACAGTAATACAATCACACAGTAATATAATAACATAGTAATTATAATTACACAGTAATACAATCACACAGTAATATAATAACACAGTAATATAATTACACAGTAATACAATCACACAGTAATATAATAACATAGTAATATATAATTACACAGTAATACAATCACACAGTAATATAATAACACAGTACTATAATTACACAGTAATACAATCACACAGTAATATAATAACATAGTACTATAATTACACAGTAATACAATCACACAGTAATATAATAACATAGTACTATAATTACACAGTAATACAATCACACAGTAATATAATAACATAGTACCATAATTACACAGTAATACAATCACACAGTAATATAATAACATAGTACCATAATTACACAGTAATACAATCACACAGTAATATAATAACATAGTACCATAATTACACAGTAATACAATCACACAGTAATATAATAACATAGTACTATAATTACACAGTAATACAATCACACAGTAATATAATAACACAGTACTATAATTACACAGTAATAAAATCACACAGTAATATAATAACACAGTACTATAATCACACAGTAATATAATAACACAGTACTATAATTACACAGTAATACAATCACACAGTAATACAATCACACAGTAATATAATAACATAGTACTATAATTACACAGTAATACAATCACACAGTAATATAATAACATAGTACTATAATTACACAGTAATACAATCACACAGTAATATAATAACATAGTACTATAATTACACAGTAATACAATCACACAGTAATATAATAACATAGTAATACAATACAATCACACAGTAATATAATAACATAGTACCATAATTACACAGTAATACAATCACACAGTAATATAATAACATAGTACCATAATTACACAGTAATACAATCACACAGTAATATAATAACATAGTACTATAATTACACAGTAATACAATCACACAGTAATATAATAACATAGTACTATAATTACACAGTAATACAATCACACAGTAATATAATAACATAGTACTATAATTACACAGTAATACAATCACACAGTAATATAATAACATAGTACCATAATTACACAGTAATACAATCACACAGTAATATAATAACATAGTACTATAATTACACAGTAATACAATCACACAGTAATATAATAACATAGTACTATAATTACACAGTAATACAATCACACAGTAATATAATAACATAGTACTATAATTACACAGTAATACAATCACACAGTAATATAATAACATAGTACTATAATTACACAGTAATACAATCACACAGTAATATAATAACATAGTACTATAATTACACAGTAATACAATCACACAGTAATATAATAACATAGTACTATAATTACACAGTAATACAATCACACAGTAATATAATAACACAGTACTATAATTACACAGTAATATAATAACATAGTACTATAATTACACAGTAATACAATCACACAGTAATATAATAACATAGTACTATAATTACACAGTAATACAATCACACAGTAATATAATAACACAGTACTATAATTACACAGTAATACAATCACACAGTAATATAATAACATAGTACTATAATTACACAGTAATACAATCACACAGTAATATAATAACACAGTACTATAATTACACAGTAATACAATCACACAGTAATATAATAACATAGTACTATAATTACACAGTAATACAATCACACAGTAATATAATAACATAGTAATATAATTACACAGTAATACAATCACACAGTAATATAATAACACAGTAATATAATAACACAGTACTATAATTACACAGTAATACAATCACACAGTAATATAATAACATAGTACTATAATTACACAGTAATACAATCACACAGTAATATAATAACATAGTACTATAATTACACAGTAATACAATCACACAGTAATATAATAACATAGTACTATAATTACACAGTAATACAATCACACAGTAATATAATAACATAGTACTATAATTACACAGTAATACAATCACACAGTAATATAATAACATAGTACTATAATTACACAGTAATACAATCACACAGTAATATAATAACACAGTACTATAATTACACAGTAATACAATCACACAGTAATATAATAACACAGTACCATAATTACACAGTAATACAATCACACAGTAATATAATAACACAGTAATATAATAATAATACAATACACAGTAATACAATCACACAGTAATATAATAACATAGTACTATAATTACACAGTAATACAATCACACAGTAATATAATAACATAGTAACTATAATTACACAGTAATACAATCACACAGTAATATAATAACATAGTAATATAATTACACAGTAATACAATCACACAATAATATAATAACATAGTACTATAATTACACAGTAATACAATCACACAGTAATATAATAACATAGTACCATAATTACACAGTAATACAATCACACAGTAATATAATAACATAGTACTATAATTACACAGTAATACAATCACACAGTAATATAATAACATAGTACACATAATATACACAGTAATACAATCACACAGTAATATAATAACATAGTACTATAATTACACAGTAATACAATCACACAGTAATATAATAACATAGTACTATAATTACACAGTAATACAATCACACAGTAATATAATAACATAGTACTATAATTACACAGTAATACAATCACACAGTAATATAATAACACAGTAATATAATTACACAGTAATACAATCACACAGTAATATAATAACACAGTACTATAATTACACAGTAATACAATCACACAGTAATATAATAACATAGTACCATAATTACACAGTAATACAATCACACAGTAATATAATAACATAGTACTATAATTACACAGTAATACAATCACACAGTAATATAATAACACAGTAATATAATTACACAGTAATACAATCACACAGTAATATAATAACACAGTACCATAATTACACAGTAATACAATCACACAGTAATATAATAACATAGTAATTATAATTACACAGTAATACAATCACACAGTAATATAATAACATAGTACTATAATTACACACAGTAATACAATCACACAGTAATATAATAACACAGTACTATAATTACACAGTAATACAATCACACAGTAATATAATAACATAGTACTATAATTACACAGTAATACAATCACACAGTAATATAATAACATAGTACTATAATTACACAGTAATACAATCACACAGTAATATAATAACACAGTACTATAATTACACAGTAATACAATCACACAGTAATATAATAACATAGTACCATAATTACACAGTAATACAATCACACAGTAATATAATAACATAGTACTATAATTACACAGTAATACAATCACACAGTAATATAATAACATAGTACTATAATTACACAGTAATACAATCACACAGTAATATAATAACATAGTACATAATTACACAGTAATACAATCACACAGTAATATAATAACACAGTACCATAATTACACAGTAATACAATCACACAGTAATATAATAACATAGTACCATATAATTACACAGTAATACAATCACACAGTAATATAATAACATAGTACCATAATTACACAGTAATACAATCACACAGTAATATAATAACATAGTAATATATAATTACACAGTAATACAATCACACAGTAATATAATAACATAGTACTATAATTACACAGTAATACAATCACACAGTAATATAATAACATAGTACTATAATTACACAGTAATACAATCACACAGTAATATAATAACAGTAATATAATAACACAGTAATATAATTACACAGTAATACAATCACACAGTAATATAATAACACAGTAATATAATAATAATTACACAGTAATACAATCACACAGTAATATAATAACACAGTACTATAATTACACAGTAATACAATAATATAATAACAGTAATATAATAACAGTAATACAATATAATATAATACACAGTAATACAATCACACAGTAATATAATAACATAGTACTATAATTACACAGTAATACAATCACACAGTAATATAATAACATAGTACTATAATTACACAGTAATACAATCACACAGTAATATAATAACATAGTACTATAATTACACAGTAATACAATCACACAGTAATATAATAACATAGTACTATAATTACACAGTAATACAATCACACAGTAATATAATAACATAGTACCATAATTACACAGTAATACAATCACACAGTAATATAATAACATAGTACTATAATTACACAGTAATACAATCACACAGTAATATAATAACATAGTACTATAATTACACAGTAATACAATCACACAGTAATATAATAACATAGTACCATATAATTACACAGTAATACAATCACACAGTAATATAATAACATAGTACTATAATTACACAGTAATACAATCACACAGTAATATAATAACACAGTACCATAATTACACAGTAATACAATCACACAGTAATATAATAACATAGTACCATAATTACACAGTAATACAATCACACAGTAATATAATAACATAGTACCATAATTACACAGTAATACAATCACACAGTAATATAATAACATAGTACTATAATTACACAGTAATACAATCACACAGTAATATAATAACATAGTACCATAATTACACAGTAATACAATCACACAGTAATATAATAACATAGTACCATAATTACACAGTAATACAATCACACAGTAATATAATAACACAGTAGTAATAATAATTACACAGTAATACAATCACACAGTAATATAATAACATAGTAATATAATTACACAGTAATACAATCACACAGTAATATAATAACATAGTACTATAATTACACAGTAATACAATCACACAGTAATATAATAACATAGTACTATAATTACACAGTAATACAATCACACAGTAATATAATAACACAGTACTATAATTACACAGTAATACAATCACACAGTAATATAATAACACAGTACTATAATATAATAAATACACACAGTAATACAATCACACAGTAATATAATACACAGTAATATAAACACAGTAATACAATCACACAGTAATATAATAACACAGTAATATAATTACACAGTAATACAATCACACAGTAATATAATAACATAGTACTATAATTACACAGTAATACAATCACACAGTAATATAATAACACAGTACTTATAATTACACAGTAATACAATCACACAGTAATATAATAACATAGTAATTATAATTACACAGTAATACAATCACACAGTAATATAATAACATAGTACCATAATTACACAGTAATACAATCACACAGTAATATAATAACATAGTACCATAATTACACAGTAATACAATCACACAGTAATATAATAACACAGTACCATAATTACACAGTAATACAATCACACAGTAATATAATAACATAGTACCATAATTACACAGTAATACAATCACACAGTAATATAATAACATAGTACTATAATTACACAGTAATACAATCACACAGTAATATAATAACATAGTACTATAATTACACAGTAATACAATCACACAGTAATATAATAACATAGTACTATAATTACACAGTAATACAATCACACAGTAATATAATAACATAGTACTATAATTACACAGTAATACAATCACACAGTAATATAATAACATAGTACCATAATTACACAGTAATACAATCACACAGTAATATAATAACACAGTACTATAATACACAGTAATACAATCACACAGTAATATAATAACACAGTAAATATAATTACACAGTAATACAATCACACAGTAATATAATAACATAGTACCATAATACAATCACAGTAACAGTAATACAATCACACAGTAATACAATCAACAGTAATATAATAACATAGTACTATAATTACACAGTAATACAATCACACAGTAATATAATAACATAGTACCATAATTACACAGTAATACAATCACACAGTAATATAATAACATAGTACTATAATTACACAGTAATACAATCACACAGTAATATAATAACATAGTACTATAATTACACAGTAATACAATCACACAGTAATATAATAACATAGTACTATAATTACACAGTAATACAATCACACAGTAATATAATAACACAGTAATACAATCACACAGTAATATAATAACACAGTACTATAATTACACAGTAATACAATCACACAGTAATATAATTACACAGTAATACAATCACACAGTAATATAATAACATAGTACTATAATTACACAGTAATACAATCACACAGTAATATAATAACATAGTACTATAATTACACAGTAATACAATCACACAGTAATATAATAACATAGTACTATAATTACACAGTAATACAATCACACAGTAATATAATAACATAGTACTATAATTACACAGTAATACAATCACACAGTAATATAATAACATAGTACTATAATTACACAGTAATACAATCACACAGTAATATAATAACATAGTACCATAATTACACAGTAATACAATCACACAGTAATATAATAACATAGTACTATAATTACACAGTAATACAATCACACAGTAATATAATAACATAGTACTATAATTACACAGTAATACAATCACACAGTAATATAATAACACAGTACTATAATTACACAGTAATACAATCACACAGTAATATAATAACATAGTACTATAATTACACAGTAATACAATCACACAGTAATATAATTACACAGTAATACATAAATTACACAGTAATACAATCACACAGTAATATAATAACACAGTACTATAATTACACAGTAATACAATCACACAGTAATATAATAACACAGTAATATAATAACATACTACATAATTACACAGTAATACAATCACACAGTAATATAATAACACAGTAATATAATTACACAGTAATACAATCACACAGTAATATAATAACATAGTAATATAATTACACAGTAATACAATCACACAGTAATATAATAACATAGTACCATAATTACACAGTAATACAATCACACAGTAATATAATGACATAGTACTATAATTACACAGTAATACAATCACACAGTAATATAATAACATAGTACTATAATTACACAGTAATACAATCACACAGTAATATAATAACACAGTACTATAATTACACAGTAATACAATCACACAGTAATATAATAACATAGTAATTATAATTACATAATACAATCACAGTAATACAATCACACAGTAATATAATAACACAGTAATATAATTACACAGTAATACAATCACACAGTAATATAATAACACAGTACTATAATTACACAGTAATACAATCACACAGTAATATAATAACATAGTAATATAATTACACAGTAATACAATCACACAGTAATATAATAACATAGTACTATAATTACACAGTAATACAATCACACAGTAATATAATAACACAGTACTATAATTACACAGTAATACAATCACACAGTAATATAATAACACAGTACTATAATTACACAGTAATATAATAACACAGTAATATAATCACACAGTAATATAATTACACAGTAATACAATCACACAGTAATATAATAACATAGTACTATAATTACACAGTAATACAATCACACAGTAATATAATAACATAGTAATATAATTACACAGTAATACAATCACACAGTAATATAATAACATAGTACTATAATTACACAGTAATACAATCACACAGTAATATAATAACACAGTACTATAATTACACAGTAATACAATCACACAGTAATATAATAACATAGTACTATAATTACACAGTAATACAATCACACAGTAATATAATAACATAGTACTATAATTACACAGTAATACAATCACACAGTAATATAATAACACAGTACTATAATTACACAGTAATACAATCACACAGTAATATAATAACACAGTACTATAATTACACAGTAATACAATCACACAGTAATACAATAATAATAACACACAGTACATATAATACAACACACAGTAATATAATAACATAGTAATTATAATTACACAGTAATACAATCACACAGTAATATAATAACACATAGTACTTATAATTACACAGTAATACAATCACACAGTAATATAATAACATAGTAATTATAATTACACAGTAATACAATCACACAGTAATATAATAACATAGTACTATATAATTACACAGTAATACAATCACACAGTAATATAATAACACAGTACTATAATTACACAGTAATACAATCACACAGTAATATAATAACATAGTACCATAATTACACAGTAATACAATCACACAGTAATATAATAACACAGTAATATAATAACATAGTACCATAATTACACAGTAATACAATCACACAGTAATATAATAACATAGTACTATAATTACACAGTAATACAATCACACAGTAATATAATAACATAGTACACAGTAATTACACAGTAATACAATCACACAGTAATATAATAACACAGTAATTATAATATACATAGTACCATAATTACACAGTAATACAATCACACAGTAATAACATAGTACTATAATTACACAGTAATACAATCACACAGTAATATAATAACATAGTACTATAATTACACAGTAATACAATCACACAGTAATATAATAACATAGTACTCATAATTACACAGTAATACAATCACACAGTAATATAATAACATAGTACTTATAATTACACAGTAATACAATCACA
>NW_027467777.1:18833428-18903665 GCF_004210375.1 Tachypleus tridentatus
GATATATAGATATAAGTATATTCACATCTGGGTGAACCTAGATATAGATATATAGATTACACCTTGGTAGACCTAGATATAGATATATAGATTACACCTAGGTAGACCTAGATATGAATATATGATTACACCTTGAGGTAGACCTGAATATAGATATATAGATTACACCTTGGTAGACCTAGATATAGATATATAGATTAAACCCAGGTAGACCTAGATATAGATATATAGATTACACCTATATAGACTAGAATATGGATATATAGATTACACCTGGGTAGGTCTAGATATAGATATATAGATTACACCTGGGTAGACCTAGATATGGATATATAGATTACACCTGGGTTAGGCCTAGATATAGATATATAGATTACACCTGGGTAGACCTAGATATGGATATATAGATTACACCTTGTTAGACCTAGATATAGATATATAGATTACACCTATGGGTAGACCTGACATATGGATATATAGATTACACCTTGGTTAGACCTAGATATAGATATATAGATTACACCTTGGTAGACCTAGATATAGATATATAGATTACACCTAGGTAGACCTAGATATAGATATATAGATTACACCTAGGTAGATTACACCTGGGTGACCCCAGATATAGATATATAGATTACACCTGGGTAGACCTGATATAGATATATAGATTACACCTGGGTAGACCTAGAATATACAGATATAGATTACACCTAGGTATACCTAGATATGTATATATAGATTACACATAGGTAGACCTAGATATAGATATATAGATTACACCTAGGTTAGACCTAGATATAGATATATAGATTACACCTGGGTAGACCTAGATAGATATATAGATTACACCTAGGTAGACCTAGATATATTTTTATATAGATTACACCTAGGTTGACCTAGATATGGATATATATATTACACCTAGGTAGACCTAGATATAGATATATAGATTACACCTAGGTAGACCTAGATATAGATATATAGATTACACGTAGGTAGACCTAGATATAGATATATAGATTTCAAGTTGGACCACAGATATAGATAGCATAGATTACACATAGGTAGACCTAGACATAGATATATATATTGCACCTAAGTAGACCTAGATATAGATATATAGATTACACCTAGGTAGACCTAGATATAGAATATATGGATATACACCTGAGACCTAGATATAGATATAGATATATAGATTACACATGGTAGATCCAGATATAGATATATATTTTACACCTATTATTAGACCTGGATATAATTATATGAATTACACAAGTTAGAGATTGCTTAGATATATAGATTACACATAGGTAGAATAGACTATGAATATATAGATTACACCTTGGTGGACCTGAATATAGATATATATTACACCTTGACGGACCTAGATATAGATATATAGATTACACCTGGAAGTAGACTTTAGATATAGATATATAGATTACACCTAGGTTGACTTAGATATAGATATATAGATTACACCTAGGTAGACCTGATATAGATATATAGATTACACCTTGGTGGACCTAGATATAGATATATATAGATTACACCTTGGTAGACCTAGATATATATATATAGATTACACCTAGGTAGACCTGATATAGATATATAGAATTACACATAGGTAGACCTAGATATATATATATAGATTACACCTAGGTTAGACCTAGATATAGAATATATAGATTACACCTGGGTAGAACTAGATATAGATATATAGAGTACACCTGGTAGACCTAGATATGAATATATAGATTACACCTAGGTTGACCTAGATATAGATATATAGATTTTCACCAGTAAACCTAGATATGAATATATAGGTTTGTTTTCGATAGACTAGATATGGATATAGATTACACCTAGGTGGACCTGAAGAGATATTGTATATAGATTACACCTAGGTTTGACCTGGAATATAGATATATATATATTACACCTGAGGTAGACCACAGAATATGAATATATTGATTTACACCTTGGTGAACACAAGATATGGATATATGAGATACACCTGGGTAGACCTAGATATAGATATATAGATTACACCTAGGTAGACCTAGAATATAGATATATATAGATTGCACCTAGATTGACCACAGAATATGAATATATAGATTACACCTGGGTAGACCTAGATATGGATAGAATACACCATTTGAACTACATATTACAGGTATGGATTAGACCTAGGTAGACCATATATGAATACATAGACACACCTAGGTGGACCTAGATATATAGATATATAGATTACACCTAGAGACCTAGATATAGATATATAGATTACACCTAGGTAGACCTAGATATAGATATATAGATTACACCTAGACCTAGATAGATATATAGATTACACCTGGTTGACTAGATATTTATATAGATTTTACATGTAGACCTAGATAGACCGAGATATAGATTACACCAAGGTAGACCTGAATATAGATATATAGATTACACCTAGGTAGACCTAGATATAGATATAGATTACACCTAGGTAGACCTAGATATAGATATATAGATTACACCTAGGTAGACCTAGATATAGATATATAGATTACACCTAGGTAGACCTAGATATAGATATATAGATTACACCTAGGTAGACCTAGATATAGATATATAGATTACACCTAGGTAGACCTAGATATAGATATATAGATTACACCTAGGTAGACCTAGATATAGATATATATATTACACCTAGGTAGACCTAGATATAGATATATAGATTACACCTGGGTGAACCTAGATATAGATATATAGATTACACCTAGGTAGACCCAGATATAGATATATAGATTACACCTAGGTAGACCTAGATATAGATATATAGATTACACCTTGGTAGACCTAGATATAGATATATAGATTACACCTTGGTAGACCTAGATATAGATATATAGATTACACCTAGGTGGACCTAGATATAGATATATATATTACACCTGGGTAGACCTAGATATAGATATATAGATTACACCTTGGTAGACCTAGATATAGATATATAGATTACACCAGGAAAGGTAGACCTAGATATAGATATATAGATTACACCTTGGTAGACCTAGATATAGATATATAGATTACACCTAGGTAGACCTAGATATAGATATATAGATTACACCTAGGTAGACCTAGATATAGATATATAGATTACACCTTGGTAGACCTAGATATAGATATATAGATTACACATTGGTAGACCTAGATATAGATATATAGATTACACCTGGGTGGACCTAGATATGGATATATAGATTACACCTATAGTGGACCTAGATATAGATATATAGATTACACCTAGGTAGACCGAGATATAGATATATAGATTACACCTAGGTAGACCTAGATATAGATATATAGATTACACCTTGGTGAACCTAGATATAGATATATAGATTACACCTAGGTAGACCTAGATATAGATATATAGATTACACCTTGGTAGACCTAGATATAAATATATAGGTTAGACCTTGGTAGACCTAGATATAGATATATAGATTACACCTTGGTAGACCTAGATATAGATATATAGATTACACCTGGGTTAGGTAGACCTAGATATAGTATATATATAGATTACACCTAGGTAAACCTAGATATAGATATATAGATTACACCTGGGTAGACCTAGATATAGATATATAGATTACACCTAGGTAGACCTAGATATAGATATATAGATTGCACCAAGTTAGACCTAGATATAAATATATAGGTTAGACCTTCGTAGACCTAGATATAGATATATAGATTACACCTGGTTAGACCTAGATATAGATATATAGATTACACCTAGGTAGACCTAGATATAGATATATAGATTACACCTAGATATAGTGATTACCAGACCTAGATATATAGATATATAGATTACACCTGGTTAGATATATAGACTTAGACCTAGATATATATATATATATATCGTACACCTAGGTAGACCTAGACCTGGATAGATATATAGATTGCACACCTAGGTAGACCTAGATATAGATATATAGATTACACCAGGTGGACCTAGATACAGATATATAGATTACACCTAGGTAGACCTAGATATAGATATATAGATTACATATGTAGTAGACCTAGATATAGATATATAGATTACACCTGGGTAGACCTAGATATAGATATATAGATTACACCTAGGTAGACCTAGATATATATATATAGATTATACCTAGGTAGACCAAGATATAGAAATATATATCACATCTAGGTAGACCTAGATATAGATATATAGGTTAAACCTTGGTAGATGTAGATATAGATATATAGATTGCACCTAGGTAGACCTAGATATAGATATATAGATTACACCTTAGTAGACCTAGATATAGATATATAGGTTACACCTCGGTAGACCTAGATATAGATATATAGATTACACCTTGGTAGACCTAGATATAGATATATAGATTACACCTTGGTAGACCTAGATATAGATATATAGATTAAACCCTGGTAGACCTAGATATAGATATATAGATTACACCTATATGGACCTAGATATGGATATATAGATAACACCTGGGTAGTCCTAAATATAGATATATAGATTACACCTGGGTAGACCTAGATATGGATATATAGATTACACCTGGTTAGGCCTAGATATAGATATATAGATTACACCTGGGTAGACCTAGATATGGATATATAGATTACACCTTGTTAGACCTAGATGTAGATATATAGATTACACCTAGGTAGACCTAGATATAGATATATAGATTACACCTTGGTGGACCTAGATATAGATATATAGATTACACCTTGGTAGACCTAGATATAGATATATAGATTACACCTAGGTAGACTTAGATATAGATATATAGATTACACCTGGGTAGACCTAGATATAGATATATAGATTACACCTGGGTAGACCTAGATAGATATAGATACACCTAGGTAGACCTGAGATATAGATTATATAGATTACACCTGGGTTAGACCTAGATATATATAGATTACACCTAGGTAGACCTAGATATAGATATATAGATTACACCTAGGTAGACCTAGATATAGATATATATAGATTACACCTAGGTAGACCTAGATATAGATATATAGATTACACCTAGGTAGACCTAGATATAGATATATAGATTACACCTAGGTAGACCTAGATATAGATATATAGATTACACGTAGGTAGACCTAGATATAGATATATAGATTACACCTAGGTAGACCTAGATATAGATATATAGATTGCACCAAGTTAGACCTAGATATAGATATATAGATTACACCTAGGTAGACCTAGATATAGATATATATATTACACCTAGGTAGACCTAGATATAGATATATAGATTACACCTAGGTAGACCTAGATATAGATATATAGATTACACCTATGTAGACCTAGATATAGATATATAGATTACACCTAGGTAGACCTAGATATAGATATATAGATTACACCTTGATATAGTAGACCTAGATATAGATATATAGATTACACCTAGGTAGACCTAGATATAGATATATAGATTACACCTAGGTAGACCTAGATATAGATATATAGATTACACCTAGACCTGGTAGACCTAGATATAGATATATAGATTACACCTAGGTAGACCTAGATATAGATATATAGATTACACCTAGGTAGACCTAGATATAGATATATAGATTACACCTAGGTAGACCTAGATATAGATATATAGATTACACCTAGGTATAGATATATAGATATAGATATATAGATTACACCTAGGTAGACCTAGATATAGATATATAGATTACACCTAGGTAGACCTAGATATAGATATATATAGATTACACCTAGGTAGACCTAGATATAATATATAGATTACACCTAGGTAGACCTAGATATAGATATATAGATTACACCTAGGTAGACCTAGATATAGATATATAGATTACACCTAGGTAGACCTAGATATAGATATATAGATTACACCTTGGACCTAGATATGGTAGACCTAGATATATATATATATAGATTACACCTGGGTAGACCTAGATATAGATATATAGATTACACCTGGGTAGACCTAGATATAGATATATAGATTACACCTTGGTAGACCTAGATATAGATATATAGATTACACCTAGGTAGACCTAGATATAGATATATAGATTACACCTAGGTAGACCTAGATATAGATATATAGATTACACCTAGGTAGACCTAGATATAGATATATAGATTACACCCTGGTAGACCTAGATATAGATATATAGATTACACCTAGGTAGACCTAGATATAGATATATAGATTACCTACACCTGGTAGACCTAGATATAGATATATAGATTACACCTAGGTAGACCTAGATATAGATATATAGATTACACCTAGGTAGACCTAGATATAGATATATAGATTACACCTAGGTAGACCTAGATATAGATATATAGATTACACCTAGTTAGACCTAGATATAGATATATAGATTACACCTAGGTAGACCTAGATATAGATATATAGATATACCTGATTACACCTAGGTAGACCTAGATATAGTAGACCTAGATATATAGATTACACCTAGGTAGGTAGACCTAGATATAGATATATAGATTACACCTGGGTAGACCTAGATATAGATATATAGATTACACCTAGGTAGACCTAGATATAGATATATAGATTACACCTAGTATAGACCTAGATATAGATATATAGATTACACCTAGGTAGACCTAGATATAGATATATAGATTACACCTAGGTAGACCTAGATATAGATATATAGATTACACCTAGGGTAGACCTAGATATAGATATATAGATTACACCTAGGTAGACCTAGATATAGATATATAGATTACACCTAGGTAGACCTAGATATAGATATATAGATTACACCTAGGTAGACCTAGATATAGATATATAGATTACACCTAGGTAGACCTAGATATAGATATATAGATTACACCTAGGTAGACCTAGATATAGATATATAGATTACACCTAGGTAGACCTAGATATAGATATATAGATTACACCTAGGTAGACCTAGATATAGATATATAGATTACACCTAGGTAGACCTAGATATAGATATATAGATTACACCTAGGTAGACCTATAGATATAGATATATATATATTACACCTGGGTAGACCTAGATATAGATATATAGATTACACCTGGGTAGACCTAGATATAGATATATAGATTACACCTAGGTAGACCTGAATATAGATATATAGATTACACCTAGGTAGACCTAGATATAGATATATAGATTACACCTGGTTGACCTAGATATAGATATATAGATTACACCTAGGTAGACCTAGATATAGATATATAGATTACACCTAGGTAGACCTAGATATAGATATATAGATTACACCTAGGTAGACCTAGATATAGATATATAGATTACACCAAGGTAGACCTAGATATAGATATATAGATTACACCTGGGTAGACCTAGATATAGATATATAGATTACACCTAGGTAGACCTAGATATAGATATATAGATTACACCTAGGTAGACCTAGATATAGATATATAGATTACACCTAGGTAGACCTAGATATAGATATATAGATTACACCTGGGTAGACCTAGATATAGATATATAGATTACACCTAGGTAGACCTAGATATAGATATATAGATTACACCTAGGTAGACCTAGATATAGATATATAGATTACACCTAGGTAGACCTAGATATAGATATATAGATTACACCTAGGTAGACCTAGATATAGATTACATATAGACCTAGATATAGATTACACCTGGGTAGACCTAGATATAGATATATAGATTACACCTAGGTAGACCTAGATATAGATATATAGATTACACCTAGGTAGACCTAGATATAGATATATAGATTACACCTAGGTAGACCTAGATATAGATATATAGATTACACCTAGGTAGACCTAGATATAGATATATAGATTACACCTAGGTAGACCTAGATATAGATATATAGATTACACTAGATATAGATATATAGATTACTTGGTAGACCTAGATATAGATATATAGATTACACCTCGGTAGACCTAGATATAGATATATAGATTACACCTTGGTAGACCTAGATATAGATATATAGATTACACCTTGGTAGACCTAGATATAGATATATAGATTAAACCCTGGTAGACCTAGATATAGATATATAGATTACACCTGGGTAGACCTAGATATGGATATATAGATTACACCTGGGTAGACCTAGATATAGATATATAGATTACACCTGGGTAGACCTAGATATGGATATATAGATTACACCTGGGTAGACCTAGATATAGATATATAGATTACACCTGGGTAGACCTAGATATAGATATATAGATTACACCTGGTAGACCTAGATATAGATATATAGATTACACCTGGGTAGACCTAGATATAGATATATAGATTACACCTAGGTAGACCTAGATATAGATATATAGATTACACCTAGGTAGACCTAGATATAGATATATAGATTACACCTTGGTAGACCTGGTAGACCTAGATATAGATATATAGATTACACCTTGGTAGACCTAGATATAGATATATAGATTACACCTAGGTAGACCTAGATATAGATATATAGATTACACCTAGGTAGACCTAGATATAGATATATAGATTACACCTGGGTAGACCTAGATATAGATATATAGATTACACCTAGGTAGACCTAGATATAGATATATAGATTACACCTAGGTACAGACCTAGATATAGATATATAGATTACACCTAGGTAGACCTAGATATAGATATATAGATTACACCTAGGTAGACCTAGATATAGATATATAGATTACACCTAGGTAGACCTAGATATAGATATATAGATTACACCTAGGTAGACCTAGATATAGATATATAGATTACACCTAGGTAGACCTAGATATAGATATATAGATTACACCTAGGTAGAACCTAGATATAGATATATAGATTACACCTAGGTAGACCTAGATATAGATATATAGATTACACCTAGGTAGACCTAGATATAGATATATAGATTACACCTAGGTAGACCTAGATATAGATATATAGATTACACCTAGGTAGACCTAGATATAGATATATAGATTACACCTATAGACCTAGATATAGATATATAGATTACACCTAGGTAGACCTAGATATAGATATATAGATTACACCTAGGTAGACCTAGATATAGATATATAGATTACACCTAGGTAGACCTAGATATAGATATATAGATTACACCTAGGTAGACCTAGATATAGATATATAGATTACACCTTGGTAGACCTAGATATAGATATATAGATTACACCTAGGTAGACCTAGATATAGATATATAGATTACACCTAGGTAGACCTAGATATAGATATATAGATTACACCTAGGTAGACCTAGATATAGATATATAGATTACACCTAGGTAGACCTAGATATAGATACCTAGATTATACCTAGGTAGACCTAGATATATAGATTACACCTAGGTAGACCTAGATATAGATATATAGATTACACCTAGGTAGACCTAGGATATAGATTACACCTAGGAGATAGATATATATAGATTACACCTAGGTAGACCTAGATATAGATATATAGATTACACCTAGGTAGACCTAGATATAGATATATAGATTACACCTAGGTAGACCTAGATATAGATATATAGATTACACCTAGGTAGACCTAGATATAGATATATAGATTACACCTAGGTAGACCTAGATATAGATATATAGATTACACCTAGGTAGACCTAGATATAGATATATAGATTACACCTAGGTAGACCTAGATATAGATATATAGATTACACCTAGGTAGACCTAGATATAGATATATAGATTACACCTAGGTAGACCTAGATATAGATATATAGATTACACCTAGGTAGACCTAGATATAGATATATAGATTACACCTTGGTAGACCTAGATATAGATATATAGATTACACCTAGGTAGACCTAGATATAGATATATAGATTACACCTAGGTAGACCTAGATATAGATATATAGATTACACCTAGGTAGACCTAGATATAGATATATAGATTACACCTAGGTAGACCTAGATATAGATATAGATTACACCTGGGTAGACCTAGATATAGATATATAGATTACACCTAGGTAGACCTAGATATAGATATATAGATTACACCTAGGTAGACCTAGATATAGATATATAGATTACACCTAGGTAGACCTATATAGATTACACCTATGGTAGACCTAGATATATAGATATATAGATTACACCTAGGTAGACCTAGATATAGATATATAGATTACACCTAGGTAGACCTAGATATAGATATATAGATTACACCTAGGTAGACCTAGATATAGATATATAGATTACACCTAGACCTAGGTAGACCTAGATATAGATATATAGATTACACCTAGGTAGACCTAGATATAGATATATAGATTACACCTAGGTAGACCTAGATATAGATATATAGATTACACCTAGGTAGACCTAGATATAGATATATAGATTACACCTAGGTAGACCTAGATATAGATATATAGATTACACCTGGGGTAGACCTAGATATAGATATATAGATTACACCTAGGTAGACCTAGATATAGATATATAGATTACACCTAGGTAGACCTAGATATAGATATATAGATTACACCTAGGTAGACCTAGATATAGATATATAGATTACACCTTGGTAGACCTAGATATAGATATATAGATTACACGTAGGTAGACCTAGATATAGATATATAGATTACACCTAGGTAAACGTAGATATAGATATATAGATTACACTTTGGTAGATCTAGATATAGATATATAGATTACACCTAGGTAGACCTAGATATAGATATATAGATTACACCTAGGTAGACCTAGATATAGATATATAGATTACACCTTGGGTAGACCTAGATATAGATATATAGATTACACCTAGGTAGACCTAGATATAGATATATAGATTACACCTAGGTAGACACTAGACCTAGATATAGATATATAGATTACACCTAGGTAGACCTAGATATAGATATATAGATTACACCTAGGTAGACCTAGATATAGATATATAGATTACACCTAGGTAGATTACACCTGGGTAGACCTAGATATAGATATATAGATTACACCTAGGTAGACCTAGATATAGATATATAGATTACACCTAGGTAGACCTAGATATAGATATATAGATTACACCTAGGATATATAGAGACCTAGATATAGATATATAGATTACACCTAGGTAGACCTAGATATAGATATATAGATTACACCTAGGTAGACCTAGATATAGATATATAGATTACACCTAGGTAGACCTAGATATAGATATATAGATTACACCTAGGTAGACCTAGATATAGATATATAGATTACACCTAGGTAGACCTAGATATAGATATATAGATTACACCTAGGTAGACCTAGATATAGATATATAGATTACACCTAGGTAGACCTAGATATAGATATATAGATTACACCTAGGTAGACCTAGATATAGATATATAGATTACACCTAGGTAGACCTAGATATAGATATATAGATTACATGGTAGACCTAGATATATATAGATATAGATTACACCTTGGTAGACCTAGATATAGATATATAGATTACACCTAGGTAGACCTAGATATAGATATATAGATTACACCTAGGTAGACCTAGATATAGATATATAGATTACACCTAGGTAGACCTAGATATAGATATATAGATTACACCTAGGTAGACCTAGATATAGATATATAGATTACACCTAGGTAGACCTAGATATAGATATATAGATTACACCTAGGTAGACCTAGATATAGATATATAGATTACACCTAGGTAGACCTAGATATAGATATATAGATTACACCTTGGTAGACCTAGATATAGGTAGACCTAGATATAGATTACACCTAGGTAGACCTAGATATAGATATATAGATTACACCTAGGTAGACCTAGATATAGATATATAGATTACACCTGGGTAGACCTAGATATAGATATATAGATTACACCTAGGTAGACTAGATATAGATATATAGATATAGATATATAGATTACACCTAGGTAGACCTAGATATAGATATATAGATTACACCTAGGTAGACCTAGATATAGATATATAGATTACACCTTGGTAGACCTAGATATAGATATATAGATTACACCTAGGTAGACCTAGATATAGATATATAGATTACACCTAGGTAGACCTAGATATAGATATATAGATTACACCTTGGTAGACCTAGATATAGATATATAGATTACACCTAGGTAGACCTAGATATAGATATATAGATTACACCTAGGTAGACCTAGATATAGATATATAGATTACACCTAGGTAGACCTAGATATAGATATATAGATTACACCTAGGTAGACCTAGATATAGATATATAGATTACACCTAGGTAGACCTAGATATAGATATATAGATTACACCTAGGTAGACCTAGATATAGATATATAGATTACACCTAGGTAGACCTAGATATAGATATATAGATTACACCTAGGTAGACCTAGATATAGATAGATATAGATTACACCTAGGTAGACCTAGATATAGATATATAGATTACACCTATAGACCTAGATATAGATATATAGATTACACCTAGGTAGACCTAGATATAGATATATAGATTACACCTAGGTAGACCTAGATATAGATATATAGATAGATTATACCTAGGTAGACCTAGATATAGATATATAGATTACACTAGGTAGACCTAGATATAGATATATAGATTACACCTAGGTAGACCTAGATATAGATATATAGATTACACCTAGGTAGACCTAGATATAGATATATAGATTACACCTAGGTAGACCTAGATATAGATATATAGATTACACCTAGGTAGACCTAGATATATAGATTACACCTAGGTAGACCTAGATATAGATATATAGATTACACCTAGGTAGACCTAGATATAGATATATAGATTACACCTAGGTAGGTAGATACCTAGAGGTATAGATATAGATATAGATTACACCTAGGTAGACCTAGATATAGATATATAGATTACACCTAGGTAGACCTAGATATAGATATATAGATTACACCTAGGTAGACCTAGATATAGACCTAGATATATAGATTACACCTAGGTAGACCTAGATATAGATATATAGATTACACCTAGGTAGACCTAGATATAGATATATAGATTACACCTAGGTAGACCTAGATATAGATATATAGATTACACCTTGGTAGACCTAGATATAGATATATAGATTACACCTAGGTAGACCTAGATATAGATATATAGATTACACCTAGGTAGACCTAGATATAGATATATAGATTACCACCTGATATATAGGTAGACCTGGGTAGATATAGATATATAGATTACACCTAGGTAGACCTAGATATAGATATATAGATTACACCTAGGTAGACCTAGATATAGATATATAGATTACACCTGGGTAGACCTAGATATAGATATATAGATTACACCTAGGTAGACCTAGATATAGATATATAGATTACACCTAGGTAGACCTAGATATAGATATATAGATTACACCTAGGTAGACCTAGATATAGATATATAGATTACACCTAGGTAGACCTAGATATAGATATATAGATTACACCTAGGTAGACCTAGATATAGATATATAGATTACACCTAGGTAGACCTAGATATAGATATATAGATTACACCACCTAGATTACACCTAGGTAGACCTAGATATAGATATAGATTACACCTAGGTAGATATAGATATATAGATTACACCTAGGTAGACCTAGATATAGATATATAGATTACACCTAGGTAGACCTAGATATAGATATATAGATTACACCTAGGTAGACCTAGATATAGATATATAGATTACACCTAGGTAGACCTAGATATATATATAGATTACACCTAGGTAGACCTAGATATAGATATATAGATTACTTAGGTAGACCTAGATATAGATATAGATAGATATATAGATATATAGATTACACCTAGGTAGATATAGATTACACCTTGGTAGATATAGATATATAGATTACACCTAGGTAGACCTAGATATAGATATATAGATTACACCTAGGTAGACCTAGATATAGATATATAGATTACACCTAGGTAGACCTAGATATAGATATATAGATTACACCTAGGTAGACCTAGATATAGATATATAGATTACACCTAGGTAGACCTAGATATAGATATATAGATTACACCTAGGTAGACCTAGATATAGATATATAGATATTACACCTGGGTAGTCCTAAATATAGATATATAGATTACACCTGGGTAGACCTAGATATAGATATATAGATTACACCTAGGTAGACCTAGATATAAATATATAGATTACACCTAGGTAGACCTAGATATAGATATATAGATTACACCTAGGTAGACCTAGATATAGATATATAGATTACACCTAGGTAGACCTAGATATAGATATATAGATTACACCTAGGTAGACCTAGATATAGATATATAGATTACACCTAGGTAGACCTAGATATAGATATATAGATTACACCTAGGTAGACCTAGATATAGATATATAGATTACACCTAGGTAGACCTAGATATAGATATATAGATTACACCTAGGTAGACCTAGATATAGATATATAGATTACACCTAGGTAGACCTAGATATAGATATATAGATTACACCTGGGTAGACCTAGATATAGATATATATATAGATTACACCTAAGTAGACCTAGATATAGATATATAGATTACACCTAGGTAGACCTAGATATAGATATATAGATTACACCTGGGTAGACCTAGATATAGATATATAGATTACACCTAGGTAGACCTAGATATAAATATATAGATTACACCTAGGTAGACCTAGATATAGGTAGATATATAGATTACAGATTACACCTAGGTAGACCTAGATATAGATATATAGATTACACCTAGGTAGACCTAGATATAGATATATAGATTACACCTAGGTAGACCTAGATATAGATATATAGATTACACCTAGGTAGACCTAGATATAGATATATAGATTACACCTAGGTAGACCTAGATATAGATATATAGATTACACCTAGGTAGACCTAGATATAGATATATAGATTACACCTAGGTAGACCTAGATATAGATATATAGATTACACCTAGGTAGACCTAGATATAGATATATAGATTACACCTAGGTAGACCTAGATATAGATATATAGATTACACCTAGGTAGACCTAGATATAGATATATAGATTACACCTTGGTAGACCTAGATATAGATATATAGATTACACCTAGGTAGACCTAGATATAGATATATAGATTACACCTAGGTAGACCTAGATATAGATATATATATTACACCTAGGTAGACCTAGATATAGATATATAGATTACACCTAGGTAGACCTAGATATATAGATATATAGATTACACTAGATAGGTAGACACCTAGATATAGATATATAGATTACACCTAGGTAGACCTAGATATAGATATATAGATTACACCTAGGTAGACCTAGATATAGATATATAGATTACACCTAGGTAGACCTAGATATAGATATATAGATTACACCTAGGTAGACCTAGATATAGATATATAGATTACACCTGGGTAGACCTAGATATAGATATATAGATTACACCTAGGTAGACCTAGATATATATATATATAGATTACACCTAGGTAGACCTAGATATAGATATATAGATTAGACCTAGGTAGATATAGATATAGACCTAGATATAGATTACACCTAGGTAGACCTAGATATAGATATATAGATTACACCTAGGTAGACCTAGATATAGATATATAGATTACACCTAGGTAGACCTAGATATAGATATATAGATTACACCTAGGTAGACCTAGATATAGATATATAGATTACACCTGGGTAGACCTAGATATAGATATATAGATTACACCTAGGTAGACCTAGATATAGATATATAGATTACACCTAGGTAGACCTAGATATAGATATATAGATTACACCTAGGTAGACCTAGATATAGATATATAGATTACACCCTAGGTAGACCTAGATATAGATATATAGATTACACCTAGGTAGACCTAGATATAGATATATAGATTACACCTAGGTAGACCTAGATATAGATATATAGATTACACCTAGGTAGACCTAGATATAGATATATAGATTACACCTAGGTAGACCTAGATATAGATATATAGATTACACCTAGGTAGACCTAGATATAGATATATAGATTACACCTAGGTAGACCTAGATATAGATATATAGATTACACCTAGGTAGACCTAGATATAGATATATAGATTACACCTTGGTAGACCTAGATATAGATATATAGATTACACCTAGGTAGACCTAGATATAGATATATAGGTTACACCTTGGTAGACCTAGATATAGATATATAGATTACACCTTGGTAGACCTAGATATAGATATATAGATTACACCTAGGTAGACCTAGATATAGATATATAGATTACACCTAGGTAGACCTAGATATAGATATATAGATTACACCTAGGTAGACCTAGATATAGATATATAGATTACACCTAGGTAGACCTAGATATAGATATATAGATTACATGGGTAGACCTATATAGATATATACACCTAGGTAGACCTAGATATAGATATATAGATTACACCTAGACCTAGGTAGACCTAGATATAGATATATAGATTACACCTAGGTAGACCTAGATATAGATATATAGATTACACCTAGGTAGACCTAGATATAGATATATAGATTACACCTAGGTAGACTAGATATAGATATATAGATTACACCTAGGTAGACCTAGATATAGATATATAGATTACACCTTGGTAGACCTAGATATAGATATATAGATTACACCTAGGTAGACCTAGATATAGATATATAGATTACACCTAGGTAGACCTAGATATAGATATATAGATTACACCTAGGTAGACCTAGATATAGATATATAGATTACACCTAGGTAGACCTAGATATAGATATATAGATTACACCTAGGTAGACCTAGATATAGATATATAGATTACACCTAGGTAGACCTAGATATAGATATATAGATTACACTAGGTAGACCTAGATATAGATATATAGATTACACCTGGTAGACCTAGATAGATAGAGATTACACCTAGGTAGACCTAGATATAGATATATAGATTACACCTAGGTAGACCTAGATATAGATATATAGATTACACCTAGGTAGACCTAGATATAGATATATAGATTACACCTAGGTAGACCTAGATATAGATATATAGATTACACCTAGGTAGACCTAGATATAGATATATAGATTACACCTAGGTAGACCTAGATATAGATATATAGATTACACCTGGGTAGACCTAGATATAGATATATAGATTACACCTAGGTAGACCTAGATATGAATATAGATTACACCTGGTAGATAGATATAGATATATAGATTACACCTAGGTAGACCTAGATATAGATATATAGATTACACCTAGGTAGACCTAGATATAGATATATAGATTACACCTAGGTAGACCTAGATATAGATATATAGATTACACCTAGGTAGACCTAGATATAGATATATAGATTACACCTAGGTAGACCTAGATATAGATATATAGATTACACCTAGGTAGACCTAGATATAGATATATAGATTACACCTAGGTAGACCTAGATATAGATATATAGATTACACTAGGTAGACCTAGGATATATATATTACACCTAGGTAGACCTAGATAGATATATAGATTACACCTAGGTAGACCTAGATATAGATATATAGATTACACCTAGGTAGACCTAGATATAGATATATAGATTACACCTAGGTAGACCTAGATATAGATATATAGATTACACCTAGGTAGACCTAGATATAGATATATAGATTACACCTAGGTAGACCTAGATATAGATATATATACATAGATATAGATATATAGGTAGACCTAGATATAGATATATAGATTACACCTAGGTAGACCTAGATATAGATATATAGATTACACCTAGGTAGACCTAGATATAGATATATAGATTACACCTAGGTAGACCTAGATATAGATATATAGATTACACCTTGGTAGACCTAGATATAGATATATAGATTACACCTAGGTAGACCTAGATATAGATATATAGATTACACCTAGGTAGACCTAGATATAGATATATAGATTACACCTAGGTAGACCTAGATATAGATATATAGATTACACCTAGGTAGACCTAGATATAGATATATAGATTACACCTAGGTAGACCTAGATATAGATATATAGATTACACCTAGGTAGACCTAGATATAGATATATAGATTACACCTGGGTAGACCTAGATATAGATATATAGATTACACCTAGGTAGACCTAGATATAGATATATAGATTACACCTAGGTATAGATATATACCTAGGTGGTGACCTAGATATAGATATATAGATTACACCTAGACCTAGATATAGTAGACCTAGATATAGATATATAGATTACACCTAGGTAGACCTAGATATAGATATATAGATTACACCTAGGTAGACCTAGATATAGATATATAGATTACACCTAGGTAGACCTAGATATAGATATATAGATTACACCTAGGTAGACCTAGATATAGATATATAGATTACACCTAGGTAGACCTAGATATAGATATATAGATTACACCTAGGTAGACCTAGATATAGATATATAGATTACACCTAGGTAGACCTAGATATAGATATATAGATTACACCTGGGTAGACCTAGATATAGATATATATAGATTACACCTAGGTAGACCTAGACATAGATATATATATTACACCTAGGTAGACCTAGATATAGATATATAGATTACACCTAGGTAGACCTAGATATAGATATATAGATTACACCCTAGAGATATAGATATATAGATTACACCTAGGTAGACCTAGATATAGATATATAGATTACACCTAGGTAGACCTAGATATATAGATATATAGATTACACCTAGGTAGACCTAGATATAGATATATAGATTACACCTAGGTAGACCTAGATATAGATATATAGATTACACCTAGGTAGACTAGATATAGATATAGATATATATATATATTACACCTAGGTAGACCTAGATATAGATATATAGATTACACCTAGGTAGACCTAGATATAGATATATAGATTACACCTAGGGTAGACCTAGATATAGATATATAGATTACACCTAGGTAGACCTAGATATAGATATATAGATTACACCTAGGTAGACCTAGATATAGATATATAGATTACACCTAGGTAGACCTAGATATAGATATATAGATTACACCTGGGTAGACCTAGATATAGATATATAGATTACACCTTGGTAGACCTAGATATAGATATATAGATTACACCTAGGTAGACCTAGATATAGATATATAGATTACACCTGGGTAGACCTAGATATAGATATATAGATTACACCTAGGTAGACCTAGGTAGACCTAGGTAGATATAGATATATAGATTACACCTGGGTAGACCTAGATATAGATATATAGATTACACCTAGGTAGACCTAGATATAGATATATAGATTACACCTAGGTAGACCTAGATATAGATATATAGATTACACCTAGGTAGACCTAGATATAGTAGACCCTAGATATAGATATATAGATTACACCTAGGTAGACCTAGATATAGATATATAGATTACACCTGGGTAGAGGTAGACCTAGATATAGATATATAGATTACACCTAGGTAGACCTAGATATAGATATATAGATTACACCTAGGTAGACCTAGATATAGATATATAGATTACACCTAGGTAGACCTAGATATAGATATATAGATTACACCTAGGTAGACCTAGATATAGATATAGATTACACCTAGGTATATAGATTACACCTAGGTAGACCTAGATATAGATATATAGATTACACCTAGGTAGACCTAGATATAGATATATAGATTACACCTAGGTAGACCTAGATATAGATATATAGATTACACCTAGGTAGACCTAGATATAGATATATAGATTACACCTAGGTAGACCTAGATATAGATATATAGATTACACCTAGGTAGACCTAGATATAGATATATAGATTACACCTGGGTAGACCTAGATATAGATATATAGATTACACCTAGGTGGTAGACCTAGATATAGATATATAGATTACACCTAGGTAGACCTAGATATAGATATATAGATTACACCTAGGTAGACCTAGATATAGATATATAGATTACACCTAGGTAGACCTAGATATAGATATAGAGACCTAGATATAGATATATATATAGATTACACCTAGGTAGACCTAGATATAGATATATAGATTACAGATAGACCTAGATATAGATATATAGATTACACCTAGGTAGACCTAGATATAGATATATAGATTACACCTAGGTAGACCTAGATATAGATATATAGATTACACCTAGGTAGACCTAGATATAGATATATAGATTACACCTAGGTAGACCTAGATATAGATATATAGATTACACCTAGGTAGACCTAGATATAGATATATAGATTACACCTAGGTAGACCTAGATATAGATATATAGATTACACCTTGGTAGACCTAGATATAGATATATAGATTACACCTAGGTAGACCTAGATATAGATATATAGATTACACCAGGTAGACCTAGATATAGATATATAGATTACACCTAGGTAGACCTAGATATAGATATATAGATTACACCTAGGTAGACCTAGATATAGATATATAGATTACACCTAGGTAGACCTAGATATAGATATATAGATTACACCTAGGTAGACCTAGATATAGATATATAGATTACACCTAGGTAGACCTAGATATAGATATATAGATTACACCTAGGTAGACCTAGATATAGATATATAGATTACACCTAGGTAGACCTAGACCTAGATATAGATATATAGATTACACCTAGGTAGACCTAGATATAGATATATAGATTACACCTAGGTAGACCTAGATATAGATATATAGATTACACCTAGGTAGACCTAGATATAGATATATAGATTACACCTAGGTAGACCTAGATATAGATATATAGATTACACCTAGGTAGACCTAGATATAGATATATAGATTACACCTAGGTAGACCTAGATATAGATATATAGATTACACCTAGGTAGACCTAGATATAGATATATAGATTACACCTAGGTAGACCTAGATATAGATATATAGATTACACCTAGGTAGACCTAGATATAGATATATAGATTACACCTAGGTAGACCTAGATATATGATATATAGATTACACCTAGGTAGACCTAGATATAGATATATATATATATTACACCTAAGTAGACCTAGATATAGATATATAGATTGCACCTAGGTAGACCTAGATATAGATATATAGATTACACCTAGGTAGACCTAGATATAGATATATAGATTACACCTAGGTAGACCTAGATATAGATATATATAGATTACACCTGGGTAGACCTAGATATAGATATATAGATTACACTGTGGTAGACCTAGATATAGATATATAGATTAGGTAGACCTAGATATAGATATATAGATTACACCTAGGTAGACCTAGATATAGATATATAGATTACACCTGGGTAGACCTAGATATAGATATATAGATTACACCTAGGTAGACCTAGATATAGATATATAGATTACACCTAGGTAGACCTAGATATAGATATATAGATTACACCTAGGTAGACCTAGATATAGATATATAGATTACACCTGGGTAGACCTAGATATAGATATATAGATTACACCTAGGTAGACCTAGATATAGATATATAGATTACACCTTGGTAGACCTAGATATAGATATATAGATTACACCTAGGTAGACCTAGATATAGATATATAGATTACACCTAGGTAGACCTAGATATAGATATATAGATTACACCTAGGTAGACCTAGATATAGATATATAGATTACACCTAGGTAGACCTAGATATAGATATATAGATTACACCTAGGTAGACCTAGATATAGATATATAGATTACACCTTGGTAGACCTAGATAGGTAGACCTAGATATAGATATATAGATTACACCTAGGTAGACCTAGATATATATATATATATTACACCTTGGTAGACCTAGATATAGATATATAGATTACACCTAGGTAGACCTAGATATATATATATATATATTACACCTAGGTAGACCTAGATATAGATATATAGATTACACCAAGTTAGACCTAGATATAAATATATAGGTTAGACCTTCGTAGACCTAGATATAGATATATAGATTACACCTAGGTAGACCTAGATATAGATATATAGATTACACCTAGGTAGACCTAGATATAGATATATAGATTACACCTAGGTAGACCTAGATATAGATATATAGATTACACCTAGGTAGACCTAGATATAGATATATAGATTACACCTAGGTAGACCTAGATATAGATATATAGATTACACCTAGGTAGACCTAGATATAGATATATAGATTACACCTTGGTAGACCTAGATATAGATATATAGATTACACCTAGGTAGACCTAGATATAGATATATAGATTACACCTAGGTAGACCTAGATATAGATATATAGATTACACCTGGGTAGACCTAGATATAGATATATAGATTACACCTAGGTAGACCTAGATATAGATATATAGATTACACCTTGGGTAGACCTAGATATAGATACATATAGATATATATATAGATTACACCCTAGACCTAGATATAGATATATAGATTACACCTGGGTAGTCCTAGATATAGATATATAGATTACACCTAGGTAGACCTAGATATAGATATATAGATTACACCTGGGTAGACCTAGATATAGATATATAGATTACACCTAGGTAGACGTAGATATAGATATATAGATTACACCTTGGTAGACCTAGATATAGATATATAGATTACACCTAGGTAGACCTAGATATAGATATATAGATTATTACACCTAGGTAGACCTAGATATAGATATATAGATTACACCTTGGTATAGATATAGATATATAGATTACACCTTGGTAGACCTAGATATAGATATATAGATTACACCTTGGTAGACCTAGATATAGATATATAGATTACACCTCAGGTAGACCTAGATATAGATATATAGATTACACCTAGGTAGACCTAGATATAGATATATAGATTACCTAGGTAGACCTAGATATAGATATATAGATTACACCTAGGTAGACCTAGATATAGATATATAGATTACACCTAGGTAGACCTAGATATAGATATATAGATTACACCTGGGTATAGATATATATATATTACACCTAGGTAGACCTAGATATAGATATATAGATTACACCTAGGTAGACCTAGATATAGATATATAGATTACACCTAGGTAGACCTAGATATAGATATATAGATTACACCTAGGTAGACCTAGATATAGATATATAGATTACACCTTGGATATAGACCTAGATATAGATATATAGATTACACCTAGGTAGACCTAGATATAGATATATAGATTACACCTTGGTAGACTTAGATATAGATATATAGATTACACCTAGGTAGACCTAGATATAGATATATAGATTACACCTAGGTAGACCTAGATATAGATATATAGATTACACCTGGGTGACCTAGATATAGATATATAGATTACCTAGGTAGACCTAGATATAGATATATAGATTACACCTAGGTAGACCTAGATATAGATATATAGATTACACCTAGGTAGACCTAGATATAGATATATAGATTACACCTAGGTAGACCTAGATATAGATATATAGATTACACCTAGGTAGACCTAGATATAGATATATATATTACACCTAGGTACCTAGATATAGATATATAGATTACACCTTGGTAGACCTAGATATAGATATATAGATTACACCTTGGTAGACCTAGATATAGATATATAGATTACACCTAGGTAGACCTAGATATAGATATATAGATTACACCTAGATTACACCTTGGTAGATATAGATTACACCTAGGTAGACCTAGATATAGATATATAGATTACACCTAGGTAGACCTAGATATAGATATATAGATTACACCTAGGTAGACCTAGATATAGATATATAGATTACACCTAGATATAGATATATAGATTACACCTAGACCTAGATATAGATATATAGATTACACCTAGGTAGACCTAGATATAGATATATAGATTACACCTAGGTAGACCTAGATATAGATATATAGATTACACCTAGGTAGACCTAGATATAGATATATAGATTACACCTAGGTAGACCTAGATATAGATATATAGATTACACCTAGGTAGACCTAGATATAGATATATATAGATTACACCTAGGTAGACCTGAGATATAGATATATAGATTACACCTAGGTAGACCTAGATATAGATATATAGATTACACCTAGGTAGACCTAGATATAGATATATAGATTACACCTAGGTAGACCTAGATATAGATATATAGATTACACCTAGGTAGACCTAGATATAGATATATAGATTACACCTTGGTAGACCTAGATATAGATATATAGATTACACCTAGGTAGACCTAGATATAGATATATAGATTACACCTAGGTAGACCTAGATATAGATATATAGATTACACCTAGGTAGACCTAGATATAGATATATAGATTACACCTAGGGTAGACCTAGATATAGATATATAGATTACACCTAGGTAGACCTAGATATAGATATATAGATTACACCTAGGTAGACCTAGATATAGATATATAGATTACACCTTGGTAGACCTAGATATAGATATATAGATTACACCTGGGTAGACCTAGATATAGATATATAGATTACACCTAGGTAGACCTAGATATAGATATATAGATTACACCTAGGTAGACCTAGATATAGATATATAGATTACACCTAGGTAGACCTAGATATAGATATATAGATTACACCTAGGTAGACCTAGATATAGATATATAGATTACACCTAGGTAGACCTAGATATAGATATATAGATTACACCTAGGTAGACCTAGATATAGATATATAGATTACACCTAGGTAGACCTAGATATAGATATATAGATTACACCTAGGTAGACCTAGATATAGATATATAGATTACACCTAGGTAGACCTAGATATAGATATATAGATTACACCTAGGTAAACCTAGATATAGATATATATATATTACACCTAGGTAGACCTAGATATAGATATAAAGATTACACCTGGGTAGACCTAGATATAGATATATAGATTACACCTTGGTAGACCTAGATATAGATATATAGATTACACGTAGGTAGACCTAGATATAGATATATAGATTACACCTAGGTAGACCTAGATATAGATATATAGATTACACCTGGGGTAGACCTAGATATAGATATATAGATTACACCTAGGTAGACCTAGATATAGATATATAGATTACACCTAGGTAGACCTAGATATAGATATATAGATTACACCTTGGTAGACCTAGATATAGATATATAGATTACACCTAGGTAGACCTAGATATAGATATATAGATATAGACCTAGATATAGATATATAGATTACACCTAGGTAGACCTAGATATAGATATATAGATTACACCTAGGTAGACCTAGATATAGATATATAGATTACACCTAGGTAGACCTAGATATAGATATATAGATTAGATTACACCTAGGTAGACCTAGATATAGATATATAGATTACACCTAGGTAGACCTAGATATAGATATATAGATTACACCTAGGTAGACCTAGATATAGATATATAGATTACACCTAGGTAGACCTAGATATAGATATATAGATTACACCTAGGTAGACCTAGATATAGATATATAGATTACACCTAGGTAGACCTAGATATAGATATATAGATTACACCTAGGTAGACCTAGATATAGATATATATATTACACCTAGGTAGACCTAGATATAGATATATAGATTACACCTGGGTAGACCTAGATATAAATATATAGATTACACCTTGGTAGACCTAGATATAGATATAGATTACACCTAGGTAGACCTAGATATAGATATATACCTAGATATTACACCTAGGTAGACCTAGATATAGATATATAGATTACACCTAGGTAGACCTAGATATAGATATATAGATTACACCTAGGTAGACCTAGATATAGATATATAGATTACACCTAGGTAGACCTAGATATAGATATATAGATTACACCTAGGTAGACCTAGATATAGATATATAGATTACACCTAGGTAGACCTAGATATAGATATATAGATTACACCTAGGTAGACCTAGATATAGATATATAGATTACACCTAGGTAGACCTAGATATAGATTATAGGTAGATAGATATGATATATATAGATTTAGGTAGACCTAGATATAGATATATAGATTACACCTAGGTAGATAGATATAGATATATAGATTACACCTAGGTAGACCTAGATATAGATATATAGATTACACCTAGGTAGACCTAGATATAGATATATAGATTACACCTAGGTAGACCTAGATATAGATATATAGATTACACCTAGGTAGACCTAGATATAGATATATAGATTACACCTAGGTAGACCTAGATATAGATATATAGATTACACCTGGGTAGACCTAGATATAGATATATAGATTACACCTAGGTAGACCTAGATATAGATATATACCTATTACACCTAGGTAGACCTAGATATAGATATATAGATTACACCTAGGTAGACCTAGATATAGATATATAGATTACACCTAGGTAGACCTAGATATAGATATATAGATTACACCTAGGTAGACCTAGATATAGATATATAGATTACACCTAGGTAGACCTAGATATAGATATATAGATTACACCTAGGTAGACCTAGATATAGATATATAGATTACACCTAGGTAGACCTAGATATAGATATATAGATTACACCTAGGTAGACCTAGATATAGATATATAGATTACACCTAGGTAGACCTAGATATAGATATATAGATTACACCTAGGTAGACCTAGATATAGATATATAGATTACACACCTAGATATAGATATATAGATTACACCTAGGTAGACCTAGATATAGATATATAGATTACACCTAGGTAGACCTAGATATAGATATATAGATTACACCTAGGTAGACCTAGATATGAATATATAGATTACACCTAGGTAGACCTAGATATAGATATATAGATTACACCTAGGTAGACCTAGATATAGATATATAGATTACACCTAGGTAGACCTAGATATAGATATATAGATTACACCTAGGTAGACCTAGATATAGATATATAGATTACACCTAGGTAGACCTAGATATAGATATATAGATTACACCTAGGTAGACCTAGATATAGATATATAGATTACACCTAGGTAGACCTAGATATAGATTGCATATATAGATATATAGATTACACCTAGGTAGACCTAGATATAGATATATAGATTACACCTAGGTAGACCTAGATATAGATATATAGATTACACCTAGGTAGACCTAGATATAGATATATAGATTACACCTAGGTAGACCTAGATATAGATATATAGATTACACCTAGGTAGACCTAGATATAGATATATAGATTACACCTAGGTAGACCTAGATATAGATATATAGATTACACCTAGGTAGACCTAGATATAGATATATAGATATAGATATATAGATTACACCTAGGTAGACCTAGATATAGATATATAGATTACACCTAGGTAGACCTAGATATAGATATATAGATTACACCTAGGTAGACCTAGATATAGATATATAGATTACACCTAGGTAGACCTAGATATAGATATATAGATTACACCTAGGTAGACCTAGATATAGATATATAGATTACACCTAGGTAGACCTAGATATAGATATATAGTAGACCTAGATATAGATATATAGATTACACCTAGGTAGACCTAGATATAGATATATAGATTACACCTAGGTAGACCTAGATATAGATATATAGATTACACCTAGGTAGACCTAGATATAGATATATAGATTACACCTAGGTAGGTATATAGATTACACCTAGATATAGATATAGATATATAGATTACACCTAGGTAGACCTAGATATAGATATATAGATTACACCTAGGTAGACCTAGATATAGATATATAGATTACACCTAGGTAGACCTAGATATAGATATATAGATTACAGGTAGACCTAGATATAGATATATAGATTACACCTAGGTAGACCTAGATATAGATATATAGATTACACCTAGGTAGACCTAGATATAGATATATAGATTACACCTAGGTAGACCTAGATATAGATATATAGATTACACCTAGGTAGACCTAGATATAGATATATAGATTACACCTAGGTAGACCTAGATATAGATATATAGATTACACCTAGGTAGACCTAGATATAGATATATAGATTACACCTAGGTAGACCTAGATATAGATATATAGATTACACCTAGGTAGACCTAGATATAGGTACACCTAGGTAGACCTAGATATAGATATATAGATTACACCTAGGTAGACCTAGATATAGATATATAGATTACACTAGGTAGACCTACAGGTAGACCTAGATATAGATATATAGATTACACCTAGGTAGACCTAGATATAGATATATAGATTACACCTAGGTAGACCTAGATATAGATATATAGATTACACCTGGGTAGACCTAGATATAGATATATAGATTACCTAGGTAGACCTAGATATAGATAGACCTAGATATAGATTACCACCTAGATATATATATTACACCTAGGTAGACCTAGATATAGATATATAGATTACACCTAGGTAGACCTAGATATAGATATATAGATTACACCTAGGTAGACCTAGATATAGATATATAGATTACACCTAGGTAGACCTAGATATAGATATATAGATTACACCTAGGTAGACCTAGATATAGATATATAGATTACACCTAGGTAGACCTAGATATAGATATATAGATTACACCTTGGTAGACCTAGATATAGATATATAGATTACACCTAGGTAGACCTAGATATAGATATATAGATTACACCTAGGTAGACCTAGATATAGATATATAGATTACACCTAGGTAGACCTAGATATAGATATATAGATTACACCTAGGTAGACCTAGATATAGATATATATATTACACCTAGGTAGACCTAGATATAGATATATAGATTACACCTAGGTAGACCTAGATATAGATATATAGATTACACCTAGGTAGACCTAGATATAGATATATAGATTACACCTAGGTAGACCTAGATGGTAGATATATAGATTACACCTAGATATAGGTAGACCTAGATATAGATATATAGATTACACCTAGGTAGACCTAGATATAGATATATAGATTACACCTAGGTAGACCTAGATATAGATATATAGATTACACCTAGGTAGACCTAGATATAGATATATAGATTACACCTAGGTAGACCTAGATATAGATATATAGATTACATATACCTAGGTAGACCTAGATATAGATATATAGATTACACCTAGGTAGACCTAGATATAGATATATAGATTACACCTAGGTAGACCTAGATATAGATATATAGATTACACCTAGGTAGACCTAGATATAGATATATAGATTACACCTAGGTAGACCTAGATATAGATATATAGATTACACCTAGGTAGACCTAGATATAGATATATAGATACACCTAGGTAGACCTAGATAGATATATAGATTACACCTAGGTAGACCTAGATATGATATATAGATTACACCTAGGTAGACCTAGATATAGATATATAGATTACACCTAGGTAGACCTAGATATAGATATATAGATTACACCACCTAGATATGAAGATATATAGATTACACCTAGGTAGACCTAGATATAGATATATAGATTACACCTTGGTAGACCTAGATATAGATATATAGATTACACCTAGGTAGACCTAGATATAGATATATAGATTACACCTAGGTAGACCTAGATATAGATATATAGATTACACCTAGGTAGATATAGTAGACCTAGGTAGATATAGATATATATAGATTACACCTAGGTAGACCTAGATATAGATATATAGATTACACCTAGGTAGACCTAGATATAGATATATAGATTACACCTAGGTAGACCTAGATATAGATATATAGATTACACCTAGGTAGACCTAGATATAGATATATAGATTACTAGACCTAGATATAGATATATAGATTACACCTAGGTAGACCTAGATATAGATATATAGATTACACCTAGGTAGACCTAGATATAGATATATAGATTACACTAGGTAGACCTAGATATATGAATATAGACCTAGATATAGATATATAGATTACACCTAGGTAGACCTAGATATAGATATATAGATTACACCTAGGTAGACCTAGATATAGATATATAGATTACACCTAGGTAGACCTAGATATAGATATATAGATTACACCTAGGTAGACCTAGATATAGATATAGATATTACACCCAGGTAGACCTAGTAGATATATAGATATAGATATATATATAGATTACACCTAGGTAGACCTAGATATAGATATATAGATATAGGTAGAGATAGATATAGATTACACCTAGGTAGACCTAGATATAGATATATAGATTACACCTAGGTAGACCTAGATATAGATATATAGATTACACCTTGTTAGACCTAGGATATATAGACCTAGATATAGATATATAGATTACACCTAGGTAGACCTAGATATAGATATATAGATTACACCTAGGTAGACCTAGATATAGATATATAGATTACACCTAGGTAGACCTAGATATAGATATATAGATTACACCTAGGTAGACCTAGATATAGATATATAGATTACACCTAGGTAGACCTAGATATAGATATATAGATTACACCTAGGTAGACCTAGATATAGATATATAGATTACACCTAGGTAGACCTAGATATAGATATATATATTACACCTAGGTAGACCTAGATATATATATAGATTAGACCTAGATATAGATATATAGATTACACCTAGGTAGACCTAGATATAGATATATAGATTACACCTAGGTAGACCTAGATATAGATATATAGATTACACCTAGGTAGACCTAGATATAGATATATAGATTACACCTAGGTAGACCTAGGTAGACCTAGATATAGATATATAGATTACACCTAGGTAGACCTAGATATAGATATATAGATTACACCTAGGTAGACCTAGATATAGATATATAGATTACACCTAGGTAGACCTAGATATAGATATATATACATAGGATATATTACACCTAGGTAGACCTAGATATAGATATATAGATTACACCTAGGTAGACCTAGATATAGATATATAGATTACACCTAGGTAGACCTAGATATAGATATATAGATTACACCTAGGTAGACCTAGATATAGATATATAGATTACACCTAGGTAGACCTAGATATAGATATATAGATTACACCTAGGTAGACCTAGATATAGATATATAGATTACACCTAGGTAGACCTAGATATATAGATATATAGATTACACCTAGGTAGACCTAGATATAGATATATATATATTACACCTAGGTAGACCTAGATATAGATATATAGATTACACCTAGGTAGACCTAGATATAGATATATAGATTACACCTAGGTAGACCTAGATATAGATATATAGATTACACCTAGGTAGACCTAGATATAGATATATAGATTACACCTAGGTAGACCTAGATATAGATATATAGATTACACCTAGGTAGACCTAGATATAGACCTAGATATATATAGATTACACCTAGGTAGACCTAGATATAGATATATAGATTACACCTAGGTAGACCTAGATATAGATATATAGATTACACCTGGGTACACCTAGGTATTACACCTAGAGATATAGATATATAGATTACACCTAGGTAGACCTAGATATGATATATATATAGATTACACCTAGGTAGACCTAGATATAGATATATAGATTACACCTAGGTTACACCTAGGTAGATATAGATTACACCTAGGTAGACCTAGATATAGATATATTACACCTAGGTAGATAGATATAGATATATAGATTACACCTAGGTAGACCTAGATATAGATATATAGATTACACCTAGGTAGACCTAGATATAGAGATATATAGATTACACCTAGGTAGACCTAGATATAGATATATAGATTACACCTAGGTAGACCTAGATATAGATATATAGATTACACCTAGGTAGACCTAGATATAGATATATAGATTACACCTAGGTAGACCTAGATATAGATATATAGATTACACCTAGGTAGACCTAGATATAGATATATAGATTACACCTAGGTAGACCTAGATATAGATATATAGATTACACCTAGGTAGACCTAGATATAGATATATAGATTACACCTAGGTAGACCTAGATATAGATATATATATTACACCAGGTAGACCTAGATATAGATATATATTACACCTAGGTAGATATAGATATATAGATTACACCTAGGTAGACCTAGATATAGATATATAGATTACACCTAGGTAGACCTAGATATAGATATATAGATAGGTACACCTATATAGATTGACAGGTAGACCTAGATATAGATATATAGATTACACCTAGGTAGACCTAGATATAGATATATAGATTACACCTAGGTAGACCTAGATATAGATATATAGATTACACCTAGGTAGACCTAGATATAGATATATAGATTACACCTAGGTAGACCTAGATATAGATATATAGATTACACCTAGGTAGACCTAGATATAGATATATAGATTACACCTAGGTAGACCTAGATATAGATATATAGATTACACCTAGGTAGACCTAGAGATAGATATATAGATTACACCTAGGTAGACCTAGATATAGATATATAGATTACACCTAGGTAGACCTAGATATAGATATATAGATTACACCTAGGTAGATATAGATATATAGAGGTATAGATATGAGATATATAGATTACACCTAGGTAGGATTTATAGATTACACCTAGGTAGACCTAGATATAGATATATAGATTACACCTAGGTAGACCTAGATATAGATATATAGATTACACCTAGGTAGACCTAGATATAGATATATAGATTACACCTAGGTAGACCTAGATATAGATATATAGATTACACCTAGGTAGACCTAGATATAGATATATAGATTACACCTAGGTAGACCTAGATATAGATATATATATTACACCTAGGTAGACCTAGATATAGATATATAGATTACACCTAGGTAGACCTAGATATAGATATATAGATTACACCTAGGTAGACCTAGATATAGATATATAGATTACACCTAGGTAGACCTATATATTACATATATATATTATATACATTACTAGGTAGACCTAGATATAGATATATATATTACACCTAGGTAGACCTAGATATAGATATATAGATTACACCTAGGTAGACCTAGATATAGATATATAGATTACACCTAGGTAGACCTAGATATAGATATATAGATTACACCTAGGTAGACCTATAGATATATAGATTATATAGATTACACCTAGGATATATAGACCTAGATATAGATATATATATTACACCTAGGTAGACCTGATAGATATAGATATATAGATTACACCTAGGTAGACCTAGATAGACCTAGATATGAATATAGATTACACCTAGGTAGACCTAGATATTGAATATATAGATTACACCTAGGTAGACCTAGATATAGATATATAGATTACACCTAGGTAGACCTAGATATAGATATATAGATTACACCTAGGTAGACCTAGATATAGATATATAGATTACACCTAGGTAGACCTAGATATAGATATATATATTACACCTAGGTAGACCTAGATATAGATATATATATTACACCTAGGTAGACCTAGATATAGATATATAGATTACACCTAGGTAGAGCTAGATATTGAATTATAGATTACACCTAGGTAGACCTAGATATAGATATGTAGATTACACCTAGGTAGACCTAGATATAGATATATAGATTACACCTAGGTAGACCTAGATATAGATATATAGATTTCACCTAGGTAGACCTAGATATAGATATATATATTACACCTAGGTAGACCTAGATATAGATATATAGATTACACCTAGGTAGACCTAGATATAGACATAAAGATTACAATATTTCAGTTATAATGGTACATATTTCTCCCATTCTATACTATGGTTAAAATGAGATGTGTTTCATTGAGTTTAACAAACCGTTTTAACGGAGGTCAAAGCATTCGCGAAAGAAACGCTCGAAGGGTTATAGAGATGAAATTCGGAGGTCGATCCTTGCAGTGCAGGTAGTCCACTGTTATAGCTTTGCGACAAATAAAATCTACGGCTCACACTATTAATACGATCTTCGTGTTTTATTTTTTTGTTCAGAAAGTTTGAATTTTTAGACCTGTCGATAAAATTTCTAGTTTTTCAGTGAAGAGAATTTTCATGAAGGGAATAATTTGTTGTTGTTTGTAATTTAATTAATTTGTTGTTGTTCGTAATTTAATACGTGTGTTTATTTCCTAATTTTTACCTCTCGCTATTTGCCCAAAGTTCTGATCTGAGCTCAGTTCATTATTCAAAGGAAGCTGCGAATATATCAGTTTTCAATAGAACTTGGTCGTTTGTACAGTTTCTTTAACAGGTTGCTTGACCACAATAACTTTTCAATAAGTTTCAATTGATATTCTAGATCTCAGTAAGATACGTTTTCACACCGTTAGTCTGTTTCTCAGTTCGGCTCCACGCACATAGCCATCATTAATTTGTTACTGATAGATTAGAGGAAGACAGTGGTATCCACCATCTCTTATCTGGAAGATATTCTTTGACCGAATAATGCGATTAGACCGTCACCTTTTATCGCATCCCACGGCCCCAAAGTACGGGGTTCTTACTAAAATAAGGTGAAATTAATTTTAATTTTCAAGGGTGAGTGTGGTTTGATTTGCTTTGAATTACACGACGGCTGTCTGTGCAAACTCTCCTTACTTTAACAGTGGAAGACAAGAGAGGATGCAGCTAGTTCTCAACAGCCACCGCCAACTTTTCGCCTAAATTTCTTTGGAAAAGAGAAATTTCAATTGACTCGAAAATAAGGTTTAACTAATATAGCATCTTTCAAATATTTCTAAAAATTTAATGTTTAGTTTAACAATACTGAGGTTCAAATGGTGTTGCTTGTCTGTTTAGATACTACAACATTGTTGCTTGTATGTTTAGATACTACAACACTGTTGCTTGTCTGTTTAGATACTACAACATTGTTGCTTGTCTGTTTAGGTGCTTCAATACTTGTTTTTATCTGTTTATTCATATTAGGCAAGAAAAAGATAAGTAGGCACTCTCATAGATTTTCCTAGTTAAATGTGAAACAGTTATGATAGAATGTGAAACAGTTATGATAGAATGTGAAACAGTTATGGTAGAATGTGAAACAGTTATGGTAGAATGTGAAATGATAGAATGTGAAACAGTTATGATAGAATGTGAAACAGTTAATACAGAATGTGAAACAGTTATGGTAAGATGTGAAACAGTTATGATAGAATGTGAAATACTTTAAGCCATGCTGTGATATTTAATTATTTTAATCTGTTGGTAATTAATTTAGTTTTCCTAAGAGGACATCGAAGTAAAATGAAGAAGAGATGTAATAAAATTATTCTTTTTTATTTAATATATTTAGAATATTATCGAATAACACTTGTGGTTCAGATGACAGAAGCGAGACACGGTGATTATATTAAATACTGAGATGAGATTAGTTGACACCATTTCAGTCCAAACACATCACCACGTCCACGTGGCTGTCTTAGTCCCTTAACTTAAGATGGACCTGATCGTGTAAGTTTTTACCTAAGTGTTTTCTTTAGAGTCTTGCACGCGTCTCTAATTTCTTAGTGGTTTTCTTCCCAACAGTGCATCTCACTGGTTGTTTGTGCTTCTGGATGGTCTACAAATCACAGTCGTGGGAGAACTGTCTCGTGGAAACAGAAGCAAGTGAGGTAAGATTACATCTTGTCATTAGAGTCTAAGACCAACTGACCTTTAGAATTCTTACCGTTTTTATATATAAAATGAAGAAAGAGAAAACAGATATTTTTTATTCGTCATATGGACAGTACCATAAGACTTTAGAAAACCAATGAAAACGCGGTAAATAGTTTCATCGCGTTTCAAAGCTTGACATTTGGCAAGAGTTGAATCTTTTGAAAGTAAGTTTTATACAAAAGTGAAACAAACATCCTTCTGTTTGTCACCAAATAGTTCTCAAAAAATACTCAAAAAAAGAAGCACTTGAAGTTCTGCCTTTATTGAGCGTTAATAAATAAAACATTAGATCCGGGACTCGAATTATAAAGTTAAGTACGTGTGGCTATTCTATTTATTCTTTCATTCCACAGAGATCCCGGGGTTTTGCACGAGGAATGGACCTGGAATACCTTTGATCTTGATATTGGAACCCCTGCGACGATTTCCGAGCCTATAGAATGTTGCCCGTCAGAGACAAAGATCATCGAACCAATGGGAGGTGTTTCCAGGTCAGGCAGAATACTCGAACTATACCACGACCGAAATTCCACACAAAAGTTTTATCAAACTTCCTGTGTAGAAGAAGTAAGAGGGCGCCCCTGTCGTTTTATCTCGCCCTCGCTGACGTATCATTCGCAATGTGTTCAGAAGTATAGTTTCACTTACGCTTTGGTTCGAGAGTATCACACCAATGTCACCTGGCGGTTAGATTACATCAGGATCAGAAGTGGCTGCACGTGTGAGCTAAAGAACATTATAGTGCTGCTGTAGTCAGGCCAAACTGTAGATCGGTGTAGTGTAAAATGAAACACCTTTAGTATTCACAGCAAATATGCTACTTATATCGAGCACATAGTTCCTTATATGTCTGACATGGAGACAAGTGTATTTATCAGACTATTTCCAGTAACCAAACTTTGTATTTCTTATTGTTTGCGTTATTTTTACCTTTTATTTATATAATAACTTTATTTTATAGTTTTATTTGTAAAGTTCCACAATAATTCCTCCGATTTATTATTCTTGTAAAAATTTCCAACATGATTAAAAACATTCTTCCTTTAGATTTTCTCCATTAAAATAATTTAATAAAAAGAACATGGCTTCATAAAAAACGTTTTTTCTACTCGTTTAATTTGTAAAAATTTCTTTCCGTAAAGAAATATAAAAAGAAAGAGAATCGTTTTCGTTGTTTAAAAGACACATACATATATATATACATACATATACAAACACTAATTTATTACTTACGTGTTTTACTGTCAACTTTATCCTGCCGTAAATTACTCTTATATTGTTTAGTATAAATACATATAAATCATGTGTTGTTTTATTCAGACCTTATGCATATCAAAATGTGCAAATTTGCCCGTTTTTACATAGAAAATAGGTTAATTTATAAATTTCATTATCCAGGTCACAAAAGGAACATTTGAGGGAATAATGACCATTTTCTGTACTTTTACATCATAAGTAATTTAGACATACTATCCAGAAACAAAATTTGTGTTACATAGTGTTATTAAAAAGAACTGTATAAAACACTACTTGTTAAGCCTTTCAAAAGTTGTCAAAATTGTTGCCTTTTTAAAATTAGTGATGGTTTATTCTGCTTAGGTTTTTAGTGTGTGTGTGTGTTTTCTTATAGCAAAGCCACAAAGTATTATCTGCTCAGCCCAACGAGGGGAATCGAACCGCTGATTGTTGCGTTGTAAATCCGGAGACATACCGCTGCACTAGCGTGGGACATGTTTTTATTACTAGACAACAAATAACTTATTTTACTTCGTACCTAACAAATTTAGACCCAAGGTTTATCAAGAACTTCGTTTACAATGTTTTAAAGTGTATACTAAATCAATATTTTGATTTCTCACGTGACTGTTCTTTATTCTTGGCATGAGTTCTATTTTTCAAGTCCGGTGTGACATCACTGACACTAAACAAACACTATCTCTAATTAACACGAACACTGTTGAATCAACAAAGTATGTATTATGTTGAGAGTACGACTAGCTTATAACGTACTGAAAAGTGAAATGAATTCACTTTAAAATTCTAAGCCATACCCCAAAAAATATCTGGAAGCGAGAAAATAAAACATACCATTATAATATATGACATAATGTTAGTTTGATAAAAACATACCGTTATAATATATGACATAATGTTAGTTTGATGAAAACATACCGTTATAATATATGACATAATGTTAGTTTGATGAAAACATACTGTTATAATATATGACATAATGTTAGTTTGATGAAAACATACCGTTATAATATATGACATTATGTTAGTTTGATGTAAACATACCGTTATAATATATGACATAATGTTAGTTTGATGAAAACATACCGTTATAATATATGACATAATGTTAGTTTGATGAAAACATACCGTTATAATATATGACATAATGTTAGTTTGATGTAAAATTACCGTTATAATATATGACATAATGTTAGTTTGATGAAAACATACCGTTATAATATATGACATTATGTTAGTTTGATGAAAACATACCGTTATAATATATGACATTATGTTAGTTTGATGAAAACATACCGTTATAATATATGACATAATGTTAGTTTGATGAAAACATACCGTTATAATATATGACATAATGTTAGTTTGATGAAAACATACCGTTATAATATATGACATAATGTTAGTTTGATGAAAACATACCGTTATAATATATGACATAATGTTAGTTTGATGAAAACATACCGTTATAATATATGACATAATGTTAGTTTGATGTAAACATACCGTTATAATGTATGACATAATGTTAGTTTGATGAAAACATACCGTTATAATATATGACATAATGTTAGTTTGATGAAAACATACCGTTATAATATATGACATAATGTTAGTTTGATGTAAAATTACCGTTATAATATATGACATAATGTTAGTTTGATGAAAACATACCGTTATAATATATGAAATAATGTTAGTTTGATGAAAACATACCGTTATAATATATGACATAATGTTAGTTTGATGAAAACATACCGTTATAATATATGACATAATGTTAGTTTGATGAAAACATACCGTTATAATATATGACATAATGTTAGTTTGATGAAAACATACCGTTATAATATATGACATTATGTTAGTTTGATGTAAACATACCGTTATAATATATGACATAATGTTAGTTTGATGAAAACATACCGTTATAATATATGACATAATGTTAGTTTGATGAAAACATACCGTTATAATATATGACATAATGTTAGTTTGATGTAAAATTACCGTTATAATATATGACATAATGTTAGTTTGATGAAAACATACCGTTATAATATATGACATTATGTTAGTTTGATGAAAACATACCGTTATAATATATGACATTATGTTAGTTTGATGAAAACATACCGTTATAATATATGACATAATGTTAGTTTGATGAAAACATACTGTTATAATATATAACATTATGTTAGTTTGATGAAAACATACCGTTATAATATATGACATTATGTTAGTTTGATGAAAACATACCGTTATAATATATGACATTATGTTAGTTTGATGAAAACATACCGTTATAATATATGACATAATGTTAGTTTGATGTAAACATACCGTTATAATATATGACATAATGTTAGTTTGATGTAAACATACCGTTATAATATATGAAATAATGTTAGTTTGATGAAAACATACCGTTATAATATATGACATAATGTTAGTTTGATGAAAACATACCGTTATAATATATGACATAATGTTAGTTTGATGAAAACATACCGTTATAATATATGACATAATGTTAGTTTGATGAAAACATACTGTTATAATATATGACATAATGTTAGTTTGATGAAAACATACCGTTATAATATATGACATAATGTTAGTTTGATGAAAACATACCGTTATAATATATGACATAATGTTAGTTTGATGTAAACATACCGTTATAATATATGACATAATGTTAGTTTGATGAAAACATACCGTTATAATATATGACATAATGTTAGTTTGATGAAAACATACCGTTATAATATATGACATAATGTTAGTTTGATGAAAACATACCGTTATAATATATGACATTATGTTAGTTTGATGAAAACATACTGTTATAATATATAACATTATGTTAGTTTGATGAAAACATACCGTTATAATATATGACATTATGTTAGTTTGATGAAAACATACCGTTATAATATATGACATTATGTTAGTTTGATGAAAACATACCGTTATAATATATGACATAATGTTAGTTTGATGTAAACATACCGTTATAATATATGACATAATGTTAGTTTGATGTAAACATACCGTTATAATATATGAAATAATGTTAGTTTGATGAAAACATACCGTTATAATATATGACATAATGTTAGTTTGATGAAAACATACCGTTATAATATATGACATAATGTTAGTTTGATGAAAACATACCGTTATAATATATGACATAATGTTAGTTTGATGAAAACATACTGTTATAATATATGACATAATGTTAGTTTGATGAAAACATACCGTTATAATATATGACATAATGTTAGTTTGATGAAAACATACCGTTATAATATATGACATAATGTTAGTTTGATGTAAAATTACCGTTATAATATATGACATAATGTTAGTTTGATGAAAACATACCGTTATAATATATGACATTATGTTAGTTTGATGAAAACATACCGTTATAATATATGACATTATGTTAGTTTGATGAAAACATACCGTTATAATATATGACATTATGTTAGTTTGGTGAAAACATACCGTTATAACATATGACATTATGTTAGTTTGATGAAAACATACCGTTATAATATATGACATAATGTTAGTTTGATGTAAACATACCGTTATAATATATGACATAATGTTAGTTTGATGTAAACATACCGTTATAATATATGACATAATGTTAGTTTGATGTAAACATACCGTTATAATATATGACATAATGTTAGTTTGATGAAAACATACCGTTATAATATATGACATAATGTTAGTTTGATGAAAACATACCGTTATAATATATGACATAATGTTGGTTTGATAATTTTACGATTATTAAAATTTATTAGAGATATTGCGCTTAAACAGTTGTTATATTACAATGTTATTGTTAAAATATTGCGTTTAAACAACTGTCATATTACGATCTGATTGTTTAAATATTGCGTTTAAACAACTGTTATATCACGATTTGATTGTTTAAATATTGCGTTTAAACAATTGTTATATTACGATCTGATTGTTTAAATATTGCGTTCAAACAACTGTTATATCACGATCTGATTGTTAAAATATTGCGTTTAAACAACTGTTATATTACGATCTGATGGTTTAAATATTGCGTTTAAACAATTGTTATATTTCGATCTGATTGTTATCTACTTGATCGCTTACTTCTTAATAAATGATGAGTCATAAAAATCTTACAAAATTATAAGAATTAATTTAATCTTTTAACTACATCACAACTGTAGAAATATTTTAATTAAAAACGGTTTCAGACCTCTAGTCTGATGAAAATGATATACATCAGAACTAGAAACATAACTTGAAATTATTGAAGCCATTTCTATGTAGACGGAAGAGATAATGTTGTAGAACATAAAATATACTAAATTTATATGTTGGTTGGGGGACACACTGTTTTCTCGACCATAATTGCCTCTCGCCAGTACAGCGATAAGTCTACGGATTCACAATGCTAAAATCAGGGGCTCGATTCCCTCGGTGGGCTTAGCAGATAGCTCGATGTGGGTTTGCTATAAGAAAACATCCTAGGATTTCGACCATAATTCTCTCAGTTACATCTCCAGAGATTTTAGAGAAGTTAGTTCGTTAGGGTTAATCCTAAACTTAGTTTAAATACAAAATATTTACGTAGTTTCTAAAATTCTGAAAAATATTCACAGTTGACGAGATATTAAAAATAAATAAGATTTATTGAATTTGAATATATAAAAAGTATCAGATAGGTTCATTGTAATATACTTGAACCATTGGCATCATTTGAACAGAAAATATTTTCGTAACTACCACATGTGTCACCCTCAAGGCCGTGTGGTTGTAAAATACAATATATTTCACTGACCATAAGACGATCAGTCCAATCTTTATTCACCTTGATGTTTATGAACAACACAGCCGAACTTAACCAGATCCGCCAGGTTAATAAATGGAAGCCAGAAATGTGAACCATGTCCGCCATGTTAAATAAATGGAAGCCAGAAATGTGAACCAGATTCGCCAGGTTAATAAATGGAAGACAGAAATGTGAACCAGACCCGCCAGGTTAAATAAATGGAAGCCAGAAATGTCAACCAGATCCGCCAGGTTAATAAATGGAAGACAGAAATGTGAACCAGGTCCGCCAGGTTAAATAAACGGAAGCCAGAAATGTGAACCAGACCCGCCAGGTTAAATAAATGGAAACCAAAAATGTAAACCAGATCCGCCGGGTTAATTAATGGAAGCCAGAAATAACTGCCAACAGCAGTTATAACAATACGATTTAAATATAAATATTTTTATTGGTAAATTAGATCTCAAGTTTCATTAAAAGAAACAAGGTCAACATTTGTTCGAATAAATATTTACTTATTTCTAGACATAAATTTAAATACAAAATTATAACCATTACTCCTATAAACTAAATGGTTGTATTTTTTTTAAACGAAAACAATAACAAATACCAATTGAAACAAAACTGGACGGTCCAAGTATTTCACCGTAAGTAATTTAATTCTTTGTACAAACATGGTATGATTCCATAGTTTGATGGAGCCACACAACTAAACGTCATTCATAGACGGAGGGGGAAAAACGTTTTGAAAATATCGAGATGAGATAAGATATTTGTAACTTGGATTTATTAAATTATGAAACACTTTATGTATGTTCGTTTCAGAAAATTTAAAAGTTAGTAACATGAACTCTCTAAAAATTACTGTGTGATTATATTACTGTGTTATTATATTACTGTGTGATTGTATTACTGTGTAATTATAGTACTATGTCATTATATTACTGTGTTATTATATTACTGTGTGATTGTATTACTGTGTAATTATAGTACTATGTCATTATATTACTGTGTGATTGTATTACTGTTATTGTGTATTTATTTATAGTACAGTGTTATTATATTACTGTGTGATTGTATTACTGTGTAATTATAGTACTATGTTATTATATTACTGTGTGATTGTATTACTGTGTAATTATAGTACTGTGTTATTATATTACTGTGTAATTATAGTATTATGTTATTATATTACTGTGTGATTGTATTACTGTGTAATTATATTACTGTGTTATTATATTACTGTGTGATTGTATTACTGTGTAATTATAGTACTATGCCATTATATTACTGTGTGATTGTATTACTGTGTAATTATAGTACTATGTCATTATATTACTGTGTGATTGTATTACTGTGTATTTATAGTACAGTGTTATTATATTACTGTGTGATTGTATTACTGTGTAATTATAGTACTATGTTATTATATTACTGTGTGATTGTATTACTGTGTAATTATAGTACTGTGTTATTATATTACTGTGTGATTATAGTATTATGTTATTATATTACTGTGTGATTGTATTACTGTGTAATTATATTACTGTGTTATTATATTACTGTGTGATTGTATTACTGTGTAATTATAGTACTATGCCATTATATTACTGTGTGATTGTATTACTGTGTAATTATAGTACTATGTCATTATATTACTGTGTTATTATATTACTGTGTAATTATAGTACTGTGTTATTATATTACAGTGTGATTGTATTACTGGGTAATTATAGTACTACGTTATTATATTACTGTGTGATTGTATTACTGTGTAATTATAGTACTATGTCATTATATTACTGTGTTATTATATTACTGTGTGATTGTATTACTGTGTAATTATAGTACTATGTCATTATATTACTGTGTTATTATATTACTGTGTGATTGTATTACTGTGTAATTATAGTACTATGTCATTATATTACTGTGTTATTATATTACTGTGTGATTGTATTACTGTGTAATTATAGTACTATGTCATTATATTACTGTGTGATTGTATTACTGTGTATTTATAGTACAGTGTTATTATATTACTGTGTGATTGTATTACTGTGTAATTATAGTACTATGTTATTATATTACTGTGTGATTGTATTACTGTGTAATTATAGTACTGTGTTATTATATTACTGTGTGATTGTATTACTGTGTAATTATAGTACTATGTTATTATATTACTGTGTGATTGTATTACTGTGTAATTATAGTACTGTGTTATTATATTACTGTGTGATTGTATTACTGGGTAATTATAGTATTATGTTATTATATTACTGTGTGATTGTATTACTGTGTAATTATATTACTGTGTTATTATATTACTGTGTGATTGTATTACTGTGTAATTATATTACTATGTCATTATATTACTGTGTGATTGTATTACTGTGTAATTATAGTACTATGTCATTATATTACTGTGTTATTATATTACTGTGTGATTGTATTACTGTGTAATTATAGTACTGTGTTATTATATTACTGTGTGATTGTATTACTGTGTAATTATAGTACTACGTTATTATATTACTGTGTGATTGTATTACTGTGTAATTATAGTACTATGTCATTATATTACTGTGTTATTATATTACTGTGTGATTGTATTACTGTGTAATTATAGTACTATGTCATTATATTACTGTGTGATTGTATTACTGTGTAATTATAGTACTATGTTATTATATTACTGTGTGATTGTATTACTGTGTAATTATAGTACTATGTTATTATATTACTGTGTGATTGTATTACTGTGTATTTATAGTACTATGTTATTATATTACTGTGTGATTGTATTACTGTGTAATTATAGTACTATGTCATTATATTACTGTGTTATTATAGTACTATGTCATTATATTACTGTGTTATTATATTACTGTGTGATTGTATTACTGTGTAATTATAGTACTATGTTATTATATTACTGTGTGATTGTATTACTGTGTAATTATAGTACTATGTCATTATATTACTGTGTTATTATATTACTGTGTGATGGTATTACTGTGTAATTATAGTACTATGTCATTATATTACTGTGTTATTATATTACTGTGTGATTGTATTACTGTGTATTTATAGTACAGTGTTATTATATTACTGTGTGATTGTATTACTGTGTAATTATAGTACTATGTTATTATATTACTGTGTGATTGTATTACTGTGTAATTATAGTACTATGTCATTATATTACTGTGTGATTGTATTACTGTGTAATTATAGTACTATGTTATTATATTACTGTGTGATTGTATTACTGTGTAATTATATTACTGTGTTATTATATTACTGTGTGATTGTATTACTGTGTAATTATAGTACTATGTTATTATATTACTGTGTGATTGTATTACTGGGTAATTATAGTACTATGTCATTATATTACTGTGTTATTATATTACTGTGTGATTGTATTACTGTGTATTTATAGTACTATGTTATTATATTACTGTGTGATTGTATTACTGTGTAATTATAGTACTGTGTTATTATATTACTGTGTGATTGTATTACTGTGTAATTATAGTACTATGTTATTATATTACTGTGTGATTGTATTACTGTGTAATTATAGTACTGTGTTATTATATTACTGTGTGATTGTATTACTGTGTAATTATAGTACTATGTTATTATATTACTGTGTGATTGTATTACTGTGTAATTATAGTACTATGTTATTATATTACTGTGTGATTGTATTACTGTGTAATTATAGTACTATGTTATTATATTACTGTGTGATTGTATTACTGTGTAATTATAGTACTATGTTATTATATTACTGTGTGATTGTATTACTGTGTAATTATAATTACTGTGTTATTATATTACTGTGTGATTGTATTACTGTGTAATTATAGTACTATGTTATTATATTACTGTGTGATTGTATTACTGTGTAATTATAGTACTGTGTTATTATATTACTGTGTGATTGTATTACTGTGTAATTATAGTACTGTGTTATTATATTACTGTGTGATTGTATTACTGTGTAATTATAGTACTATGTTATTATATTACTGTGTGATTGTATTACTGTGTAATTATAGTACTGTGTTATTATATTACTGTGTGATTGTATTACTGTGTAATTATAGTACTATGTTATTATATTACTGTGTGATTGTATTACTGTGTAATTATAGTACTTTGTTATTATATTATTGTGTGATTGTATTACTGTGTGATTGTATTACTGTGTAATTATAGTACTATGTCATTATATTACTGTGTGATTGTATTACTGTGTAATTATAGTACTATGTTATTATATTACTGTGTGATTGTATTACTGTGTAATTATAGTACTATGTTATTATATTACTGTGTGATTGTATTACTTGTAATTATAGTACTATGTTATTATATTACTGTGTAATTATAGTACTATGTTATTATATTACTGTGTGATTGTATTACTGTGTAATTATAGTACTATGTTATTATATTACTGTGTGATTGTATTACTGTGTAATTATAGTACTGTGTTATTATATTACTGTGTGATTGTATTACTGTGTAATTATAGTACTATGTTATTATATTACTGTGTGATTGTATTACTGTGTAATTATAGTACTGTGTTATTATATTACTGTGTGATTGTATTACTGTGTAATTATAGTACTGTGTTATTATATTACTGTGTGATTGTATTACTGTGTAATTATAGTACTGTGTTATTATATTACTGTGTGATTGTATTACTGTGTAATTATAGTACTATGTTATTATATTACTGTGTGATTGTATTACTGTGTAATTATAGTACTGTGTTATTATATTACTGTGTGATTGTATTACTGTGTAATTATAGTACTATGTTATTATATTACTGTGTGATTGTATTACTGTGTAATTATAGTACTATGTTATTATATTACTGTGTGATTGTATTACTGTGTGATTGTATTACTGTGTAATTATAGTACTATGTCATTATATTACTGTGTTATTATATTACTGTGTGATTGTATTACTGTGTAATTATAGTACTATGTTATTATATTACTGTGTGATTGTATTACTGTGTAATTATAGTACTATGTTATTATATTACTGTGTGATTGTATTACTGTGTATTTATAGTAATATGTTATTATATTACTGTGTGATTGTATTACTGTGTAATTATAGTACTATGCCATTATATTACTGTGTTATTATATTACTGTGTGATTGTATTACTTTGTATTTATAGTACTGTGTTATTATATTACTGTGTGATTGTATTACTGTGTAATTATAGTACTATGTTATTATATTACTGTGTGATTGTATTACTGTGTAATTATAGTACTATGTTATTATATTACTGTGTGATTGTATTACTGTGTAATTATAGTACTATGTTATTATATTACTGTGTGATTGTATTACTGTGTAATTATAGTACTATGTTATTATATTACTGTGTGATTGTATTACTGTGTAATTATAGTACTATGTTATTATATTACTGTGTGATTGTATTACTGTGTAATTATAGTACTATGTTATTATATTACTGTGTGATTGTATTACTGTGTAATTATAGTACTATGTTATTATATTACTGTGTGATTGTATTACTGTGTAATTATATTACTGTGTTATTATATTACTGTGTTATTGTATTACTGTGTAATTATAGTACTATGTTATTATATTACTGTGTGATTGTATTACTGTGTAATTATAGTACTGTGTTATTATATTACTGTGTGATTGTATTACTGTGTAATTATAGTACTGTGTTATTATATTACTGTGTGATTGTATTACTGTGTAATTATAGTACTATGTTATTATATTACTGTGTGATTGTATTACTGTGTAATTATAGTACTGTGTTATTATATTACTGTGTGATTGTATTACTGTGTAATTATAGTACTATGTTATTATATTACTGTGTGATTGTATTACTGTGTAATTATAGTACTATGTTATTATATTACTGTGTGATTGTATTACTGGGTATTTATAGTACTACGTTATTATATTACTGTGTGATTGTATTATTGTGTAATTATAGTACTATGTCATTATATTACTGTGTTATTATATTACTGTGTGATTGTATTACTGTGTAATTATAGTACTATGTCATTATATTACTGTGTGATTGTATTACTGTGTAATTATAGTACTATGTTATTATATTACTGTGTGATTGTATTACTGTGTATTTATAGTACTATGTTATTATATTACTGTGTGATTGTATTACTGTGTAATTATAGTACTATGTTATTATATTACTGTGTGATTGTATTACTGTGTAATTATAATACTATGTCATTATATTACTGTGTTATTATATTACTGTGTGATTGTATTACTGTGTATTTATAGTATAGTGTTATTATATTACTGTGTGATTGTATTACTGTGTATTTATAGTACTATGTTATTATATTACTGTGTATTTATAGTACTATGTTATTATATTACTGTGTGATTGTATTACTGTGTAATTATAGTACTATGTTATTATATTACTGTGTGATTGTATTACTGTGTAATTATAGTACTATGTCATTATATTACTGTGTTATTATATTACTGTGTGATTGTATTACTGTGTATTTATAGTACAGTGTTATTATATTACTGTGTGATTGTATTACTGTGTAATTATAGTACTATGTCATTATATTACTGTGTTATTATATTACTGTGTGATTGTATTACTGTGTAATTATAGTACTATGTTATTATATTACTGTGTGATTGTATTACTGTGTAATTATAGTACTATGTTATTATATTACTGTGTGATTGTATTACTGTGTAATTATAGTACTATGTTATTATATTACTGTGTGATTGTATTACTGTGTAATTATAGTACTATGTCATTATATTACTGTGTTATTATATTAATGTGTGATTGTATTACTGTGTAATTATAGTACTATGTTATTATATTACTGTGTGATTGTATTACTGTGTAATTATAGTACTATGTTATTATATTACTGTGTGATTGTATTACTGTGTAATTATAGTACTATGTTATTATATTACTGTGTGATTGTATTACTGTGTAATTATAGTACTATGTTATTATATTACTGTGTGATTGTATTACTGTGTAATTATAGTACTATGTTATTATATTACTGTGTGATTGTATTACTGTGTAATTATAGTACTGTGTTATTATATTACTGTGTGATTGTATTACTGTGTAATTATAGTACTATGTTATTATATTACTGTGTGATTGTATTACTGTGTAATTATAGTACTGTGTTATTATATTACTGTGTGATTGTATTACTGTGTATTTATAGTACTATGTTATTATATTACTGTGTGATTGTATTACTGTGTAATTATAGTACTATGTCATTATATTACTGTGTTATTATATTACTGTGTGATTGTATTACTGTGTAATTATAGTACTATGTTATTATATTACTGTGTGATTGTATTACTGTGTAATTATAGTACCATGTTATTATATTACAGTGTGATTGTATTACTGGGTATTTATAGTACTACGTTATTATATTACTGTGTGATTGTATTACTGTGTAATTATAGTACTATGTCATTATATTACTGTGTTATTATATTACTGTGTGATTGTATTACTGTGTAATTATAGTACTATGTCATTATATTACTGTGTGATTGTATTACTGTGTATTTATAGTACTATGTTATTATATTACTGTGTGATTGTATTACTGTGTAATTATAGTACTATGTTATTATATTACTGTGTGATTGTATTACTGTGTAATTATAGTACTATGTTATTATATTACTGTGTGATTGTATTACTGTGTAATTATAATACTATGTCATTATATTACTGTGTTATTATATTACTGTGTGATTGTATTACTGTGTATTTATAGTATAGTGTTATTATATTACTGTGTGATTGTATTACTGTGTAATTATATTACTATGTTATTATATTACTGTGTGATTGTATTACTGTGTAATTATAGTACTATGTTATTATATTACTGTGTGATTGTATTACTGTGTAATTATAGTACTATGTTATTATATTACTGTGTGATTGTATTACTGTGTAATTATAGTACTATGTATGTCATTATATTACTGTGTTATTATATTACTGTGTGATTGTATTACTGTGTATTTTATGGTACTGTGTTATTATATTACTGTGTGATTGTATTACTGTGTAATTATGGTACTATGTTATTATATTACTGTGTGATTGTATTACTGTGTAATTATAGTACTGTGTTATTATATTACTGTGTGATTGTATTACTGTGTAATTATAGTACTATGTTATTATATTACTGTGTGATTGTATTACTGTGTAATTATAGTACTATGTTATTATATTACTGTGTGATTGTATTACTGTGTAATTATAGTACTATGTTATTATATTACTGTGTGATTGTATTACTGTGTAATTATAATTACTATGTTATTATATTACTGTGTGATTGTATTACTGTGTAATTATAGTACTATGTTATTATATTACTGTGTGATTGTATTACTGTGTAATTATAGTACTATGTCATTATATTACTGTGTTATTATATTACTGTGTGATTGTATTACTGTGTATTTATAGTACAGTGTTATTATATTACTGTGTGATTGTATTACTGTGTAATTATAGTACTATGTTATTATATTACTGTGTGATTGTATTACTGTGTAATTATAGTACTGTGTTATTATATTACTGTGTGATTGTATTACTGTGTAATTATAGTACTATGTTATTATATTACTGTGTGATTGTATTACTGTGTAATTATAGTACTATGTTATTATATTACTGTGTGATTGTATTACTGTGTAATTATAGTACTATGTTATTATATTACTGTGTGATTGTATTACTGTGTAATTATAGTACTATGTTATTATATTACTGTGTGATTGTATTACTGTGTAATTATAGTACTATGTTATTATATTACTGTGTGATTGTATTACTGTGTAATTATAGTACTGTGTTATTATATTACTGTGTGATTGTATTACTGTGTAATTATAGTACTGTGTTATTATATTACTGTGTGATTGTATTACTGTGTAATTATAGTACTGTGTTATTATATTACTGTGTGATTGTATTACTGTGTAATTATAGTACTATGTTATTATATTACTGTGTGATTGTATTACTGTGTAATTATAGGTACTGTGTTATTATATTACTGTGTGATTGTATTACTGTGTAATTATAGTACTGTGTTATTATATTACTGTGTGATTGTATTACTGTGTAATTATAGTACTCTGTTATTATATTACTGTGTGATTGTATTACTGTGTAATTATAGTACTGTGTTATTATATTACTGTGTGATTGTATTACTGTGTAATTATAGTACTATGTTATTATATTACTGTGTGATTGTATTACTGTGTAATTATAGTACTATGTTATTATATTACTGTGTGATTGTATTACTGTGTAATTATAATTACTATGTTATTATATTACTGTGTGATTGTATTACTGTGTAATTATAGTACTATGTTATTATATTACTGTGTGATTGTATTACTGTGTAATTATAGTACTATGTTATTATATTACTGTGTGATTGTATTACTGTGTAATTATAGTACTGTGTTATTATATTACTGTGTGATTGTATTACTGTGTAATTATAGTACTGTGTTATTATATTACTGTGTGATTGTATTACTGTGTAATTATAGTACTGTGTTATTATATTACTGTGTGATTGTATTACTGTGTAATTATAGTACTATGTTATTATATTACTGTGTGATTGTATTACTGTGTAATTATAGTACTGTGTTATTATATTACTGTGTGATTGTATTACTGTGTAATTATAGTACTGTGTTATTATATTACTGTGTGATTGTATTACTGTGTAATTATAGTACTGTGTTATTATATTACTGTGTGATTGTATTACTGTGTAATTATAGGTACTATGTTATTATATTACTGTGTGATTGTATTACTGTGTAATTATAGTACTATGTTATTATATTACTGTGTGATTGTATTACTGTGTGTAATTATATTACTATGTCATTATATTACTGTGTTATTATATTACTGTGTGATTGTATTACTGTGTAATTATAGTACAGTGTTATTATATTACTGTGTGATTGTATTACTGTGTAATTATAGTACTATGTTATTATATTACTGTGTGATTGTATTACTGTGTAATTATAGTACTGTGTTATTATATTACTGTGTGATTGTATTACTGTGTAATTATAGTACTATGTTATTATATTACTGTGTGATTGTATTACTGTGTAATTATAGTACTATGTTATTATATTACTGTGTGATTGTATTACTGTGTAATTATAGTACTATGTTATTATATTACTGTGTGATTGTATTACTGTGTAATTATAGTACTATGTTATTATATTACTGTGTGATTGTATTACTGTGTAATTATAGTACTATGTTATTATATTACTGTGTGATTGTATTACTGTGTAATTATAGTACTGTGTTATTATATTACTGTGTGATTGTATTACTGTGTAATTATAGTACTATGTTATTATATTACTGTGTGATTGTATTACACTGTAATTATAGTACTGTGTTATTATATTACTGTGTTATTGTATTACTGTGTAATTATAGTACTATGTTATTATATTACTGTGTGATTGTATTACTGTGTAATTATAGTACTGTGTTATTATATTACTGTGTGATTGTATTACTGTGTAATTTATAGTACTATGTTATTATATTACTGTGTGATTGTATTACTGTGTAATTATAGTACTATGTATATTATATTACTGTGTTATTACTATATTATTATATTATGTGTGATTGTATTACTGTGTAATTATAGTACTATGTTATTATATTACTGTGTGATTGTATTACTGTGTAATTATAGTACTATGTTATTATATTACTGTGTGATTGTATTACTGTGTATTTATAGTACTATGTTATTATATTACTGTGTGATTGTATTACTGTGTAATTATAGTACTATGTTATTATATTACTGTGTGATTATTGCTGTGTACTGTATTACTGTTATTATAGTACTATGTTATTATATTACTGTGTGATTGTATTACTGTGTAATATAATACTATGTCATTATATTACTGTGTTATTATATTACTGTGTGATTGTATTACTGTGTATTTATAGTATATGTTATTATATTACTGTGTGATTGTATTACTGTGTATTTATAGTACTATGTTATTATATTACTGTGTGATTGTATTACTGTGTAATTATAGTACTATGTTATTATATTACTGTGTGATTGTATTACTGTGTATTGTATTACTATGTTATTATATTACTGTGTTATTATATTACTGTGTGATTGTATTACTGTGTATTTATAGTATAGTGTTATTATATTACTGTGTGATTGTATTACTGTGTAATTATATTACTATGTTATTATATTACTGTGTGATTGTATTACTGTGTATTTATAGTACTATGTTATTATATTACTGTGTGATTGTATTACTGTGTAATTATAGTACTATGTTATTATATTACTGTGTGATTGTATTACTGTGTAATTATAGTAATATGTCATTATATTACTGTGTTATTATATTACTGATTGTATTACTGTGTATTTATAGTACTGTGTTATTATATTACTGTGTGATTGTATTACTGTGTAATTATAGTACTATGTTATTATATTACTGTGTGATTGTATTACTGTGTAATTATATTACTGTGTGATTGTATTACTGTGTAATTATAGTACTATGTTATTATATTACTGTGTGATTGTATTACTGTGTAATTATAGTACTATGTTATTATATTACTGTGTGATTGTATTACTGTGTAATTATAGTACTATGTTATTATATTACTGTGTGATTGTATTACTGTGTATTTATAGTACTATGTTATTATATTACTGTGTGATTGTATTACTGTGTAATTATAGTACTATGTTATTATATTACTGTGTGATTGTATTACTGTGTAATTATAGTACTATGTCATTATATTACTGTGTTATTATATTACTGTGTGATTGTATTACTGTGTATTTATAGTACTATGTTATTATATTACTGTGTGATTGTATTACTGTGTAATTATAGTACTATGTTATTATATTACTGTGTGATTGTATTACTGTGTAATTATAGTACTATGTTATTATATTACTGTGTGATTGTATTACTGTGTAATTATAGTACTATGTTATTATATTACTGTGTGATTGTATTACTGTGTAATTATGGTACTATGTTATTATATTACTGTGTGATTGTATTACTGTGTAATTATAGTACTATGTTATTATATTACTGTGTGATTGTATTACTGTGTAATTATAGTACTATGTTATTATATTACTGTGTGATTGTATTACTGTGTAATTATAGTACTATGTTATTATATTACTGTGTGATTGTATTACTGTGTAATTATAGTACTGTGTTATTATATTACTGTGTGATTGTATTACTGTGTAATTATAGTACTGTGTTATTATATTACTGTGTGATTGTATTACTGTGTAATTATGGTACTGTGTTATTATATTACTGTGTGATTGTATTACTGTGTAATTATAGTACTATGTTATTATATTTCTGTGTGATTGTATTACTGTGTAATTATAGTACTGTGTTATTATATTACTGTGTGATTGTATTACTGTGTAATTATAGTACTATGTTTATTATATTACTGTGTGATTGTATTACTGTGTAATTATAGTACTATGTTATTATATTACTGTGTGATTGTATTACTGTGTAATTATAGTACTATGTTATTATATTACTGTGTGATTGTATTACTGTGTAATTATAGTACTATGTTATTATATTACTGTGTGATTGTATTACTGTGTAATTATAGTACTATGTTATTATATTACTGTGTGATTGTATTACTGTGTAATTATAGTACTGTGTTATTATATTACTGTGTGATTGTATTTACTGTGTAATTATATTACTATGTTATTATATTACTGTGTGATTGTATTACTGTGTAATTATAGTACTGTGTTATTATATTACTGTGTGATTGTATTACTGTGTAATTATAGTACTGTGTTATTATATTACTGTGTGATTGTATTACTGTGTAATTATAGTACTGTGTTATTATATTACTGTGTGATTGTATTACTGTGTAATTATAGTACTATGTTATTATATTACTGTGTGATTGTATTACTGTGTAATTATAGTACTATGTTATTATATTACTGTGTGATTGTATTACTGTGTAATTATAGTACTGTGTTATTATATTACTGTGTGATTGTATTACTGTGTAATTATAGTACTGTGTTATTATATTACTGTGTGATTGTATTACTGTGTAATTATAGTACTGTGTTATTATATTACTGTGTGATTGTATTACTGTGTATTTATAGTACTATGTTATTATATTACTGTGTGATTGTATTACTGTGTAATTATAGTACTATGTTATTATATTACTGTGTGATTGTATTACTGTGTGATTATTATATGTTATTGTATTACTGTGTTATTATATTACTGTGTGATTGTATTACTGTGTAATTATAGTACTGTGTTATTATATTACTGTGTGATTGTATTACTGTGTAATTATGGTACTATGTTATTATATTACTGTGTGATTGTATTACTGTGTAATTATAGTACTATGTTATTATATTACTGTGTGATTGTATTACTGTGTAATTATAGTACTATGTTATTATATTACTGTGTGATTGTATTACTGTGTAATTATAGTACTATGTTATTATATTACTGTGTGATTGTATTACTGTGTAATTATAGTTACTATGTTATTATATTACTGTGTGATTGTATTACTGTGTAATTATATTACTATGTTATTATATTACTGTGTGATTGTATTACTGTGTAATTATAGTACTATGTTATTATATTACTGTGTGATTGTATTACTGTGTAATTATAGTACTGTGTTATTATATTACTGTGTGATTGTATTACTGTGTAATTATAGTACTGTGTTATTATATTACTGTGTGATTGTATTACTGTGTAATTATAGTACTGTGTTATTATATTACTGTGTGATTGTATTACTGTGTAATTATAGTACTATGTTATTATATTACTGTGTGATTGTATTACTGTGTAATTATAGTACTGTGTTATTATATTACTGTGTGATTGTATTACTGTGTAATTATAGTACTATGTTATTATATTACTGTGTGATTGTATTACTGTGTAATTATAGTACTATGTTATTATATTACTGTGTGATTGTATTACTGTGTAATTATAGTACTATGTTATTATATTACTGTGTGATTGTATTACTGTGTATTTATATGGTACTATGTTATTATATTACTGTGTGATTGTATTACTGTGTAATTATAGTACTATGTTATTATATTACTGTGTGATTGTATTACTGTGTAATTATGGTACTATGTTATTATATTACTGTGTGATTGTATTACTGTGTAATTATATTACTATGTTATTATATTACTGTGTGATTGTATTACTGTGTAATTATAGTACTATGTTATTATATTACTGTGTGATTGTATTACTGTGTAATTATAGTACTGTGTTATTATATTACTGTGTGATTGTATTACTGTGTAATTATAGTACTGTGTTATTATATTACTGTGATTGTATTACTGTGTATTATAGTACTGTGTTATTATATTACTGTGTGATTGTATTACTGTGTAATTATTGTACTGTGTTATTATATTACTGTGTGATTGTATTACTGTGTAATTATAATTACTGTGTTATTATATTACTGTGTGATTGTATTACTGTGTAATTATAGTACTGTGTTATTATATTACTGTGTGATTGTATTACTGTTGTTATTACTATGTTATTATATTACTGTGTGATTGTATTACTGTGTAATTATAGTACTATGTTATTATATTACTGTGTGATTGTATTACTGTGTAATTATAGTACTATGTTATTATATTACTGTGTGATTGTATTACTGTGTAATTATTGTACTATGTTATTATATTACTGTGTGATTGTATTACTGTGTAATTATAGTACTATGTTATTATATTACTGTGTGATTGTATTACTGTGTAATTATAGTACTATGTTATTATATTACTGTGTGATTGTATTACTGTGTAATTATAGTACTGTGTTATTATATTACTGTGTGATTGTATTACTGTGTAATTATGGTACTATGTTATTATATTACTGTGTGATTGTATTACTGTGTAATTATAGTACTGTGTTATTATATTACTGTGTGATTGTATTACTGTGTAATTATAGTACTATGTTATTATATTACTGTGTGATTGTATTACTGTGTAATTATAGTACTATGTTATTATATTACTGTGTGATTGTATTACTGTGTAATTATAGTACTATGTTATTATATTACTGTGTGATTGTATTACTGTGTAATTATAGTACTATGTTATTATATTACTGTGTGATTGTATTACTGTGTAATTATAGTACTATGTCATTATATTACTGTGTTATTATATTACTGTGTGATTGTATTACTGTGTAATTATAGTACTATGTTATTATATTACTGTGTGATTGTATTACTGTGTAATTATAGTACTATGTTATTATATTACTGTGTGATTGTATTACTGTGTAATTATAGTACTGTATGTTATTATATTACTGTGTTATTATATTACTGTGTGATTGTATTACTGTGTGTATTTATATTACTATGTTATTATATTACTGTGTGATTGTATTACTGTGTAATTATAGTACTATGTTATTATATTACTGTGTGATTGTATTACTGTGTAATTATAGTACTATGTTATTATATTACTGTGTGATTGTATTACTGTGTAATTATAGTACTATGTTATTATATTACTGTGTGATTGTATTACTGTGTAATTATAGTACTATGTTATTATATTACTGTGTGATTGTATTACTGTGTAATTATAGTACTATGTTATTATATTACTGTGTGATTGTATTACTGTGTAATTATGGTACTATGTTATTATATTACTGTGTGATTGTATTACTGTGTAATTATAGTACTATGTTATTATATTACTGTGTGATTGTATTACTGTGTAATTATAGTACTGTGTTATTATATTACTGTGTGATTGTATTACTGTGTAATTATAGTACTGTGTTATTATATTACTGTGTGATTGTATTACTGTGTAATTATAGTACTGTGTTATTATATTACTGTGTGATTGTATTACTGTGTAATTATAGTACTGTGTTATTATATTACCGTGTGATTGTATTACTGTGTATTTATAGTACTATGTTATTATATTACTGTGTGATTGTATTACTGTGTAATTATAGTACTATGTTATTATATTACTGTGTGATTGTATTACTGTGTAATTATAGTACTATGTTATTATATTACTGTGTGATTGTATTACTGTGTAATTATAGTACTATGTTATTATATTACTGTGTGATTGTATTACTGTGTAATTATAGTACTATGTTATTATATTACTGTGTGATTGTATTACTGTGTAATTATGGTACATGTTATTATATTACTGTGTGATTGTATTACTGTGTAATTATAGTTACTGTGTTATTATATTACTGTGTGATTGTATTACTGTGTAATTATAGTACTATGTTATTATATTACCGTGTGATTTATATTACTGTATGATTGTATTACTGTGTGATTGTATTACTGTGTAATTATAGTACTATGTTATTATATTACTGTGTGATTGTATTACTGTGTATTTATAGTACAGTGTTATTATATTACTGTGTGATTGTATTACTGTGTTATTATATTACTGTGTTATTATATTACTGTGTGATTGTATTACTGTGTATTTATAGTACTGTGTTATTATATTACTGTGTGATTGTATTACTGTGTAATTATAATTACTATGTTATTATATTACTGTGTGATTGTATTACTGTGTAATTATATTACTATGTTATTATATTACTGTGTGATTGTATTACTGTGTAATTATAGTACTATGTTATTATATTACTGTGTGATTGTATTACTGTGTAATTATAGTACTATGTTATTATATTACTGTGTGATTGTATTACTGTGTAATTATAGTACTATGTTATTATATTACTGTGTGATTGTATTACTGTGTATTTATAGTACAGTGTTATTATATTACTGTGTATTTATAGTACCATGTTATTATATTACTGTGTTATTATATTACTGTGTGATTGTATTACTGTGTAATTATATATTACTATGTTATTATATTACTGTGTGATTGTATTACTGTGTAATTATAGTACTATGTTATTATATTACTGTGTGATTGTATTACTGTGTAATTATAGTACTATGTTATTATATTACTGTGTGATTGTATTACTGTGTAATTATAGTACTATGTTATTATATTACTGTGTGATTGTATTACTGTGTAATTATAGTACCATGTTATTATATTACTGTGTGATTGTATTACTGTGTAATTATAGTACTATGTTATTATATTACTGTGTGATTGTATTACTGTGTAATTATAGTACCTGTGTTATTATATTACTGTGTGATTGTATTACTGTGTAATTATATACCATGTTATTATATTACTGTGTGATTGTATTACTGTGTGATTATAGTACTGTGTTACCGTGTGATTATATTACCGTGTGATTATACTACTGTGTTATTATATTACTGTGTGATTGTATTACTGTGTAAATTATAGTACTATGTTATTATATTACTGTGTGATTGTATTACTGTGTAATTATAGTACTATGTTATTATATTACTGTGTGATTATATTACTGTGTAATGGTATAGTACCGTGTGATTGTATTACTGTGTAATTATAGTACTGTGTTATTATATTACTGTGTGATTATATACTACGTGATTGTATTGTGTTATTATATTACTGTGTGATTGTATTACTGTGTATTTATAGTTACTATGTTATTATATTACTGTGTGATTGTATTACTGTGTAATTATAGTACTATGTTATTATATTACTGTGTGATTGTATTACTGTGTAATTATATTACCATGTTATTATATTACTGTGTGATTGTATTACTGTGTAATTATAGTACTATGTTATTATATTACTGTGTGATTGTATTACTGTGTAATTATAGTACTATGTTATTATATTACTGTGTGATTGTATTACTGTGTATTTATAGTACTATGTTATTATATTACTGTGTGATTGTATTACTGTGTAATTATAGTACTATGTTATTATATTACTGTGTGATTGTATTACTGTGTAATTATATGTCATTATACTATGTTATTATATTACTGTGTGATTGTATTACTGTGTAATTATAGTACTGTGTTATTATATTACTGTGTGATTGTATTACTGTGTAATTATAGTACTGTGTTATTATATTACTGTGTGATTGTATTACTGTGTAATTATAGTACTATGTTATTATATTACTGTGTGATTGTATTACCGTGTAATTATAACCGTGTTATTATATTACTGTGTGATTGTATTACCGTACCTAATTATAGATTACTGTAATTATATGTTATTATATTACTGTGTGATTGTATTACCGTGTAATTATAGTACTATGTTATTATATTACTGTGTGATTGTATTACTGTGTAATTATAGTACTATGTTATTATATTACTGTGTGATTGTATTACTGTGTAATTATAGTACTGTGTTATTATATTACCGTGTGATTGTATTACCGTGTAAATTATAGTACTGTGTTATTATATTACTGTGTGATTGTATTACTGTGTAATTATAGTACCATGTTATTATATTACTGTGTGATTGTATTACCGTGTAATTATAGTACCGTGTTATTATATTACTGTGTGATTGTATTACTGTGTAATTATAGTACTATGTTATTATATTACTGTGTGATTGTATTACTGTGTAATTATAGTACTATGTTATTATATTACTGTGTGATTGTATTACTGTGTAATTATAGTACCATGTTATTATATTACCGTGTGTGTGATTTTGTATTAGCTGTGTTATTATATTACTGTGTGATTGTATTACCGTGTAATTATAGTACTATGTTATTATATTACTGTGTGATTGTATTACTGTGTAATTATAGTACTATGTTATTATATTACTGTGTGATTGTATTACTGTGTAATTATAGTACTATGTTATTATATTACTGTGTGATTGTATTACTGTGTAATTATATTACTGTGTGATTGTATTACTGTGTATTTATAGTACTATGTTATTATATTACTACTATAGCACCGTGTTATTATATTACTGTGTGATTGTATTACCGTGTGTAATTTATAGTACCATGTTATTATATTACTGTGTGATTGTATTACCGTGTAATTATAGTACCATGTTATTATATTACTGTGTGATTGTATTACTGTGTAATTATAGTACTGTGTTATTATATTACTGTGTGATTGTATTACTGTGTAATTATAGTACTGTGTTATTATATTACTGTGTGATTGTATTACTGTGTAATTATAGTACTATGTTATTATATTACTGTGTGATTGTATTACTGTGTAATTATAGTACTATGTTATTATATTACTGTGTGATTGTATTACTGTGTAATTATAGTGTGTTATTATATTACTGTGTGATTGTATTACTGTGTTATTATATTACTGTGTGATTGTATTACTGTGTAATTATAGTACCGTGTTATTATATTACTGTGTGATTGTATTACTGTGTAATTATAGTACTGTGTTATTATATTACCGTGTGATTGTATTACCGTGTAATTATAGTACTATGTTATTATATTACTGTGTGATTGTATTACTGTGTAATTATAGTACCGTGTTATTATATTACTGTGTGATTGTATTACCGTGTAATTATAGCACTATGTTATTATATTACTGTGTGATTGTATTACTGTGTAATTATAGTTACCTGTGTTATTATATTACTGTGTGATTGTATTACCGTGTAATTATAGTACTATGTTATTATATTACCGTGTGATTGTATTACTGTGTAATTATAGTACTATGTTATTATATTACTGTGTGATTGTATTACTGTGTAATTATAGTACCATGTTATTATATTACCGTGTGATTGTATTACTGTGTAATTATAGTACTATGTTATTATATTACTGTGTGATTGTATTACTGTGTAATTATAGTACCGTGTTATTATATTACTGTGTGATTGTATTACCGTGTAATTATAGTACCATGTTATTATATTACTGTGTGATTGTATTACTGTGTAATTATAGTACCATGTTATTATATTACCGTGTGATTGTATTACTGTGTAATTATAGCACCATGTTATTATATTACTGTGTGATTGTATTACTGTGTAATTATAGTACTATGTTATTATATTACTGTGTGATTGTATTACTGTGTAATTATAGTACCATGTCATTATATTACTGTGTGATTGTATTACTGTGTAATTATAGTACCATGTTATTATATTACCGTGTGATTGTATTACTGTGTAATTATAGTACTATGTTATTATATTACTGTGTGATTGTATTACCGTGTAATTATAGTACTATGTTATTATATTACTGTGTGATTGTATTACTGTGTAATTATAGGTACCATGTTATTATATTACTGTGTGATTGTATTACTGTGTAATTATAGTACTATGTTATTATATTACTGTGTGATTGTATTACTGTGTAATTATAGTACCATGTTATTATATTACTGTGTGATTGTATTACTGTGTAATTATAGTACCATGTTATTATATTACCGTGTGATTGTATTACTGTGTAATTATAGTACCATGTTATTATATTACTGTGTGATTGTACACAATTATTACTGTGTAATTATAGTACTGTGTTATTATATTACTGTGTGATTGTATTACCGTGTAATTATAGTTACCGTGTTATTATATTACCGTGTGATTGTATTACCGTGTAATTATAGTACTGTGTTATTATATTACTGTGTGATTGTATTACCGTGTAATTATAGTACCATGTTATTATATTACTGTGTGATTGTATTACTGTGTGTAATTATAGTACTATGTTATTATATTACTGTGTGATTGTATTACTGTGCAATTATAGTACCATGTTATTATATTACCGATATTTGATTGTATTACCGTGTAATTATAGTACCATGTTATTATATTACTGTGTGATTGTATTACTGTGTAATTATAGTACCATGTTATTATATTACCGTGTGATTGTATTACTGTGTAATTATAGCACTAATGTTATTATATTACTGTGTGATTGTATTACCGTGTAATTATAGTACCATGTTATTATATTACTGTGTGATTGTATTACTGTGTAATTATAGTACCATGTTATTATATTACTGTGTGATTGTATTACTGTGTAATTTATAGTACTGTGTTATTATATTACTGTGTGATTATAATTACTGTGTGATTATTACTGTCGTAATTGCATTATATTATATTACCGTGTGATTGTATTACTGTGTAATTATAGTACTGTGTTATTATATTACCGTGTGATTGTATTACTGTGTAATTATAGTACCATGTTATTATATTATGTTATTTATATTACTGTGTGATTATATTACCGTGTGATTATATTACTATGTGTACATTATATTACTGTGTGATTGTATTTACTGTGTAATTATAGTACCATGTTATTATATTACTGTGTGATTGTATTACCGTGTATTTATAGTACCGTGTTATTATATTACTGTGTGATTGTATTACTGTGTAATTATATGTTACCTGTGTTATTATATTACTGTGTGATTGTATTACCGTGTAATTATAGTACTATGTTATTATATTACCGTGTGATTGTATTACTGTGTATTTATAGTACTGTGTTATTATATTACTGTGTAATTATATTACTGTGTAATTATATTACTGTGTGATTATATTACCGTGTATTATATTACTGTGTTATTATATTACTGTGTGATTGTATTACCGTGCAATTATAGTACCTATGTTATTATATTACCGTGTGATTGTATTACTGTGTAATTATAGTACCGTGTTATTATATTACTGTGTGATTGTATTACCGTGTAATTATAGTACTGTGTTATTATATTACCGTGCGATTGTATTACCGTGTAATTATAGCACCATGTTATTATATTACTGTGTGATTGTATTACCGTGTAACCATAGTACCGTGTTATTATATTACCGTGTGATTGTATTACTGTGTAATTATAGTACCATGTTATTATATTACTGTGTGATTGTATTACTGTGTATTATAGTACCATGTTATTATATTACTGTGTGATTGTATTACTGTGTAATTATAGTACCTATGTTATTATATTACTGTGTGATTGTATTACCGTGTAATTATAGTACTATGTTATTATATTACCGTGTGATTGTATTACTGTGTAATTATAGTACCATGTTATTATATTACTGTGTGATTGTATTACCGTGTAATTATAGTACCGTGTTATTATATTACCGTGTGATTGTATTACCGTGTAATTATAGCACCATGTTATTATATTACTCGTGTGATTGTATTACCGTGTAATTATATTACCGTGTTATTATATTATTACCGTGTGATTGTATTACCGTGCAATTATATTACTGTGTTATTATATTACCGTGCGGATTGTATTACTGTGTAATTATAGTACACAGTGTTATTATATTACCGTGTGATTGTATTACTGTGTAATTATAGCACTATGTTATTATATTACTGTGTGATTGTATTACTGTGTAATTATAGTACTAGCGTTATTATATTACTGTGTGATTGTATTACTGTGTAATTATAGCACCGTGTTATTATATTACTGTGTGATTGTATTATGTTATATATATTACCGTGTGATTATATTACTGTGTGTGATTGTATACTGTGTAATTATAGTACTATGTTATTATATTACTGTGTGATTGTATTACCGTGTAATTATAGTACTATGTTATTATATTACCGTGCGATTGTATTACTGTGTAAATAGCACTATGTTATTATATTACTGTGTGATTGTATTACTGTTGTAATTATAGCACCATGTTATTATATTACTGTGTGATTGTATTACCGTGTAATTATAGTACTTTGTGTATATTATATTACCGTGTGATTGTATTACCGTGTAATTATAGCACTGTGTTATTATATTACTGTGTGATTGTATTACCGTGCACCATAGCACCGTGTTATTATATTACCGTGTGATTGTATTACCGTGTAATTATAGCACTATGTTATTATATTACTGTGTGATTGTATTACTGTGTAATTATGGTACTATGCTATTATATTACCGTGTGATTGTATTACCGTGCAATTATAGCACCATGTTTATTATATTACCGTGTGATTGTATTACTCGTGTAATTATAGCACTATGTTATTATATTACCGTGCGATTGTATTACCGTGTAATTATAGTACCATGTTATTATATTACTGTGTGATTATACACCGTGTAATTATAATTACTATGTTATTATATTACCGTGTGATTGTATTACCGTGTAATTATAAGCACTGTGTTATTATATTACTGTGTGATTGTATTACCGTGTAATTATAGTACTATGTTATTATATTACTGTGTGATTGTATTACTGTGTAATTATAGTACCATGTTATTATATTACTGTGTGATTGTATTACTGTGTAATTATAGTACTGTGTTATTATATTACGTGCGTGATTGTATTACCGTGTAATTATAGTACTAATGTTATTATATTACTGTGTGATTGTAATTACCGTGTAACCATAGCAACTGTGTGTTATTATATTACCGTGTGATTGTATTACCGTGTAATTATAGTACCATGTTATTATATTACCGTGTGATTGTATTACCGTGTAATTATAGCACTATGTTATTATATTACCGTGTGATTGTATTTACTGTGTAATATGGCACATTATATTATGTCATTATATTACCGTGTGATTGTATTACTGCGTAATTATAGTACTATGTTATTATATTACTGTGTGATTGTATTACCGTGTAATTATAGCACCTATGTTATTATATTACCGTGTGATTGTATTACTGTGTGTGTAATTATAGTACTATGTTATTATATTACCGTGCGGATTGTATTACCGTGTGATTATAGTACCGTGTTATTATATTACCGTGCGGATTGTATTACTGTGTAATTATAGCAAATTGTGTACCATTATATTTACCTATGTGATTGTATTACCGTGTATTTATAGTACCTATGTCATTATATTACCGTGTGATTATATTACCGTGCGTGTATTATAGCACCATGTCATTATATTACCGTGCGGATTGTATTACCGTGTAATTATAGTACCATGTTATTATATTACTAGTGCGATTGTATTACCGTGTGAATTATAGTACCGTGTTATTATATTACATCCGTGATTGTATTACCGTGTAATTATAATACCGTGTTATTATATTACTGTGTGATTGTATTACCGTGCAATTATAGGTACCATGCTATTATATTACCGTGCGGATTGTATTACTGTGTAATTATAGCACCGTGTTATTATATTACCGTGTGATTGTATTACCGTGTAATTATAGCACCATGTTATTATATTACCGTGCGTGATTGTATTATTGCGTATTGTAATTATAGTACCGTGTTATTATATTACACCGTGATTGTATTACTGTGTAATTATAGTGCACTGTGTTATTATATTACTGCGTGATTGTATTACTTTGTGCAAATTATAGTACCATGTTATTATATTACCGTGTGATTGTATTACCGTGTAATTATAGTACCATGTTATTATATTACTGTGTGATTGTATTACTGTGTAAATTATAGCAACTATGTCATTATATTACCGTGTGATTGTATTACCGTGTAATTATAGTACCGTGTTATTATATTACCGTGTTAATGATTGTATTACCGTGTACCATAGCACTACCGATATTACCGTATGATTTATTACCGTGTATCATAGTACCATGTGATTATATTACTGTGTGATTGTATTACCGTGTATATTATATTACCGTGTTATTATATTACTGTGCGATTGTATTACTGTGTAATTATAGATTTTTACCAGGTTATTATATTACTGTGTGATTGTATTACTGTGTAATTATAGCAACTCATGTTATTATATTACCGTGCGATTGTATTACTGTGTAATTTTATAGCACCGTGTTATTATATTACCGTGCGATTGTATTACCGTGTAATTATAGTACACATGTTATTATATTACCGTGTGATTGTATTACCGTGTAATTATAGCACCGTGTTATTATATTACCGTGCGATTGTATTACTGTGTAATTATAGCACCATGTTATTATATTACCGTGTGATTGTATACCGTGCATTTATAGTAACTGTGTTATTATATTACCGTGTGATTGTATTACTGCGTGATTATAGTATATTACTATATTGCTGCGTGATTGTATTACCGTGTAATTATAGTTTAACCGTGTTATTATATTACCGTGCGATCAGTATTACGTGTAATTATAGCACTGTTATTATATTACCGTGTGATTGTATTACCGTGCAATTATAGTACCATGTTATTATATTACCGTGTGATTGTATTACCGTGTAATTATAGGTACCGTGTTATTATATTACCGTGTGATTGCATTACTGTGTAATTATAGCACCATGTTATTATATTACCGTGCGATTGTATTACTGTGTAATTTATAGCACCATGTTATTATATTACTGTGTGATTGTATTTACTGTGTAAATGGTATAGCACCATGTTATTATATTACCGTGCGATTGTATTACCGTGCACCATAGCACCGTGTTATTATATTACCGTGCGATTGTATTACCGTGCATTATAGCACCATGTTATTATATTACTGTGTGATTGTATTACCGTGCAATTATAGTACCATGTTATTATATTACCGTGCGACCATATTACCGTGTAATTATATTACCGTGTTATTATATTACCGTGCACCATAGATTGTATTACCGTGCATTATAGCACCATGTTATTATATTACCGTGCGATTGTATTACAGTGTACTTTATAGCACCGTGTTATTATATTACCGTGCGATTGTATTACTGTGTAATTATAGCACCGTGTTATTATATTACCGTGCGTGATTGTATTACCGTGTAACTATAGTACTGGTGTTATTATATTACCGTGCGATTGTGTATTACCGTGCATGATTATAATTTTATGTCATTATATTACCGTGTTATTATATTACCGTGTGATTGTATTACTGTGCGTAATTATAGCACCGTGCGTTATTATATTACTGCGTGATTGTATTACCGTGTAATTATAGCACCATGTTGCCTATTATATTTACCGTGCGATTGTATTATAATCAAACCTGGCGTAGTACCATGTTATTATATTACCGTGTGATTATAATACCGTGCAACCATAGCACCGCATGCCATTATATTACGTGATCGCATTACCGTTTACCGTAGTACCATGTTATTATATTACCGTGCGAGTTGTATTACCGTGTAATTGCAGCACCATGTTATTATATTACCGTGTGATTGTATTACTGTGTAATTATAGCACCGTGTTATTATATTACCGTGTGATTGTTATTACCGTGTATTTATAGCACCTATGTTATTATATTACCGTGTGATTGTATTACCGTGTAATTATAGCACCATGTTATTATATTACCGTGCGGATTGTATTACCGTGTAACATAGCACCTATTGTTATTATATTACCGTTGATTGTATTACTGTGTAATTATGAAGTACCAAGCGTTATTATATTACCGTGCGATTGTATTACCGTGTAATTAATTATAATTACTGTGTTATTATATTACTGCGTGATTGTATTACCGTGTAATTATAGCACCATGTGTTATTATATTACCGTGCGGATTGTATTACCGTGTAATTATAGTACCATGTTATTATATTACCGTGCGATATGTATTGCACCGTGTAATTATAGTACCGTGTTATTATATTACCGTGCGATTGTATTACCGTGTAATTATAGTACCAGCGTTATTATATTACTGCGTGATTGTATTACCGTGTAATTATAGCACCATGTTATTATATTACCGTGTGATTGTATTACCGTGCAATTATAGTACCATGTTATTATATTACTGTGTGATTGTAATACTGTGTAATTATAGCAACTGTGTTATTATATTACTGTGCGATTGTATTACCGTGTAATCATATAGCACCATGTTATTATATTACCGCGTGATTGTATTACTGCAATCATAGCACCATGTTATTATATTACTGTGCGATTGTATTACCGTAATTATATGCTACCATGCAAATTGTATTATCAGGCTCGTGTATTTGTAATATATGGCACTATGTTAACGGCGGTGCGATTGTATAACCCTGCGTAATTATAGTACCATGTTATTATATTACTGTGTGATTGTATTACCGTGTAATTATAGCACCGTGTTATTATATTACTGTGCGATTGTATTACTGTGTAATTATAATTACTATGTTATTATATTACTGTGTGATTGTATTACCGTGTATTACTGCGGATTATAGTACCATGTCATTATATTACCGTGTGATTGTATTACCGTGTAATTATAGTACCGTGTTATTATATTACCGTGTGTTATTAATTGTTACTGTATTACCGTGTAATTATAGTACCGCGTTATTATATTACCGCTGATTGGGTTACAGTGTAATTATAGCAAATTACCATGTTATTATATTACCGTGTGATTGTATTACTGTTGTAATTGTGGTACTATAGTACCAGCGTCATTATATTACCGTGTGATTGTATTACCGTGCGTGTAATTACCGTGCACCATAGCACCCATGTTATTATATTACTGTGTGATTGTATTACTGTGTAATTATAGTACTATGTTATTATATTACTGTGCGGATTGTATTACAGTGTAATTATAGTACCATGTTATTATATTACCGTGCGATTGTATTACTGTGTAATTATAGCACTGTGTTATTATATTACTGTGTGATTGTATTACTCATTGTAATTATAGTACCATGTTATTATATTACTGTGTGATTGTATTACAGTGTAATTATAGTACCGCATGTTATTATATTACTGTGTGATTGTATTACTGTGTAATTATAGTACTATGTTATTATATTACCGTGTGATTGT
>NW_027467777.1:18904165-18932947 GCF_004210375.1 Tachypleus tridentatus
CCCTTGGGTAGCTTTGCATAAAATTCAAAACAAACAGAGACAAGAGTTTTAGTTTAACAAGTCAGCTTTTAGCCATGGAGATACACAGTTCACAAAAACACAAACAATAGAGTGGTACGACACTGGGACGTTCCAAAAGGTTTCTCTGAACAAACCTAAAGTCATACTTTCTCCTAAAGTGATTCAACACTGGGACGTTCCAAAAGGTTTCTCTGAACAAACATAAAGTCAGACTTTCTCCTAAAGTGATTCAACACTGGGACGTTCCAAAAGGTTTCTCTTACCAAACATAAAGTCAGACTTTCTCCTAAAGTGATTAAACACTGAGACGTTCCAAAAGGTTTCTCTGACCAAACATAAAGTCAGACTTTCTCCTAAAGTGATACAACACTGGGACGTTCCAAAAGGTTTCTCTGACCAAACATAAAGTCAGACTTTCTCCTAAAGTGATACTACACTGGAACGTCCCAAAAGGTTTCTCTCACCAAACAAAAAATCAGACTTTCTCCTGAAAGAGTGTTGAATAAATCCTGAATAATATTTTTTTCAGAACTTCCAGATCACAACCATCATTCATGTTCAGCTATTTTTTGTTAAACTTTGTGAGATTTTAGTCGTACTGAAATGTTCATTTTAATTTCACTAGGTAGACAATATTTTCCTTTAAATCGGTAGGTGAATTTAATAACACTATGTAACACAAATTTTGTTCCTGGATAGTATGTCTTAATTACTTAAGTTGTAAAAGTACAGAAAATGGCCATTATTCCCTTCAAACTTTGTTTTTGTGACCTGGATAACGAAATTTAGAAATTAACCTATTTTCTGTTAAAAACGGACAAATTTGCATATTTTCATTTACATAAGGTCTGAATAAAATAACATATGAATCAAGATTTACATGTATTTATACTAAAGTTATACAAAAATGTTTAGAAGTGAGTAGTTTTTAGAGAGTTGCGACTGTAATGTAAATCACTTTCACGTATGAATCCTCAAATACAGTCTCCCATCGTTTTCGTTATACGCTCCCAGGTCACAAAAACAAAGTTTGAAGAGAAAAATAGGTATTTTCCGTTTACTTTAGACATAAACAATTGGGAAATGACACTTACTGTCCAGGAACAAGAAAAAGTAAAAATTTTGTTACGCAGTGTTATAGTTAATTCTATTAATTTAGATACGAATGTACATTGGAGTTACAATTGTCACTAGAGGACGCTACGTGACCTTTGATGAAACAAGCTGCCACTGGGTGAGGGGAAAATAAGAAGCATATTATTATTTTTAATGATTTTGTGAACATTTTTAGCACTTGTTTGTTTTGTCACGCGTTATTAAACACGTGTTCATCACGTGACTTTGAGATTTATTTATTTACTCTGGTAGTAATTGTTTGTATGTGACTGAACCTTTTTACAGCACTTAGGTAATACATAACTTTAGTTGCACAAATCTCAGATTTTTTGAGACATTTTTAACAAGATGTTTAAAGTTCACTTTTATGAAATTAATACTGATTTAAGCATGACTTATTTTGAAAGATATATAATATTTTCAAATTTGAAAATTGTTCTTATAGGTGAAAAACACCAAAATGTAATTTAAATAATCACATCTACAAATTCAAGCATCAGAATAAAGGGGAGTTAACCGTTACAACGTGTTGGTACATTTCATAATAATGAAATGTGATACAACTGAAACATTAATTATACTTATTTTCAATTTTTAGTCAAGTTAAATAAGTAGAAATTAAAACCGGGAAATGATTAGAAGTGGTTTATTATACTTTAAAACACAACATCATATTACAATTTTTTATATATTTTTTGCTTGTGATGATAATTATTCAACTGGGGTATTTGAAAAACAAAATGTGGTTTTAGACATTTAAATGTCTTCAGGCTCACTGCTGCCATCTGTTGGACAACAGTGTAAAGTAAAATACAAATTATATTAAGATATATCTGTCTTATTAGCAGCTAAGCAACGTTATACATTCTGTATTCATAAATATTAGAAAAATTCTGTTTTATGGAACTGCAGGTTTTATATAGAGGAGTATAAATGGTTTTTTATTTAAGTACTTAAACCATCACCAGGTGAATGATTTGGCTTTGTGTCATAGAGTGATTTTTGTACAGACACTGAAAGTGCTTTGCGATTAACAAACGTAATACATAGATATTTTCAAACCACCTACAGTTTGTGCAGAAGAACTTGTTGGTTGTACGAGTTGTACAAATTGTTTTTCTAATACTGATGCTGAGCTCCGACTCCATGTGCTTCTCTGTCGTCCAAGGACATTCACTAAGTTATAGTTTTGTATGATATACTACTAATAGAAAAACAAAGGTTAGTTACTTGTCAGTTAACTTTAATATCTCTCTTAATTTGCTTATATGATTGACTAGCAGTAGAATCCAACAATGCTGAGCTTAAAGTTAATGCTATAAATAGATCTGTAGGTTGTCATCCATTTCTATTGCTTTTAGCCATAGCAAACAAGCTGTTCATTGAATACATACAAGGTACCTGGCATAAGAGGCCCGCGTGGCCAGATGGTTAAGGCGCTCGACTCGTACTCGAGCGTCGCGGGTTGCATTCCGTCACACTAAACATGCTCGACCTTTCATACGTGGGGCGTTATAATGTGACAGTCAATCCCACTATTAGTTGGTAAAAAAGTAGCCCAAGAGTTGGCGGTGGGTGGTGATGACTGGCAGCCTTCCCTCTAATCTTACACTGCTAAATCAGGCACGGCTAGCGCAAATAGTCCTCGAGTGGCTTTGCGCGAAATTCAAACCTGGCGTAAGCTATCACTTGCATTTCGTGTCAGCTTCACGTACTTTGTAGCTGACCTCATCTCCCAGTTGGGCCCCCTATCGGTGTCACTGTGTCAGTAGAGTGGAAGCAGCTACCAAGTTTGAAATGTTAAGTCAGATTGCTCGTTCACTTAAACATGATATTTGTTCTGTGAAACGTATGAAAACTGGTTTTTCTAGTTCAACAGATTAACTGTGATAATTATACTTTATATTTATATATTAACTTTGAAACAAATACACTTTGAAATAACTCGTGTCTGTGCAGAATAGTTAATATTTCTGTTTTCAGTAAATCAAGTTGTATGTTTAAGAAATTATGAATATTTTGTTAGTTTATGGTGATGCAAATTTTAATATTTTCGTGGGCGAGACTATACATTCTACTAGTTGTTACTAAGAGAACTATTACCATTTGTAAATTGTATTCTTGTCAAAGTAAGAAACCTTATGTTCAATATGTAAGAACTAAAATGAGTGCTGTTGTCACTTTGAGAAGCGAAGACTCTGGTTTTGTGGAATCCATTGATTGTTAACGACTTTAATAACGGATATGATAAGGAACTGTTAAATGTTGTAATGTTTGTGACATTATTCGGTGTCCTAAAGGGGGAGAGGTTTTGTTTTATGTGTCTGGTACGTGAAACAAGTAATAATTACTATGTGTCGCCATCTATTGGTTAACATTATAAACAAGATTCATACAATTATTAAAATACTATAGTATGTGGAATAACCATATCTACATAAAGGAGTTACATTATTTAGGTTAAGCCACAACATGTGTGTTATGGAGTCACATTATTGAGATTAAGTCATGTCCACTACGTTAAGGAACTATGTCATGGAGGTTATTTCTTTAGGTAAGATGTAGGGCTTTATTTCTTTGTGAAGAAAACTGAGTCAACATTTACAACAAGTTCAAACATTTTTACTTTCTATGTACTGATATCGTGTATTTGCATTTATTATATGGTTTTACGTATGGAAGTTGTATTAAAACACTCTTGGGACCAAATATTAAATATACTACAGAACTTTGTAATAACTTTGAATTATTGCAATGAAAAGGTTTAGAACCTCCGATCTCGTACATTCACAACTGGTACAAGTAACACCAATCTTTCTGTAAGAGTTATTTCTGTATCTTGATCACTAATATCTAGAACATTGGTTTCCGTTTAATGTTCTCTCTCCAGACCAGTAATATCTGGAACATTGACTTCTGTTTCTTGACCACTAACATCTTGAACATTGGGTTCTGTCTCTTGACCACTAACATCTGGAACATTGACTTCTGTCTTTTGACCACTAACATCTTGAACATTGGGTTCTGTCTCTTGACCACTAACATCTGGAACATTGACTTCTGTCTTTTGACCACTAACATCTTGAACATTGGGTTCTGTCTCTTGACCACTAACATCTGGAACATTGGCTTCTGTTTCATGTTCTGTTTCTTGACCACTAACATCTGGAACATTGGATTCTGTCTCTTGACCACTAACATCTGAAACATTGGGTTCTGTCTTTTGACCACTAATATGTGGAACATTGGTTTGTGTTTTATGTTTTGTCTCTTGACCACTAAGATCTAGAACATTAGCTTTTGTTTTATGTTCTTCTCTTGACAACTAATATTTGAAACACTGACTTCTGATTTATATTCTATCTCTTGACCACTAAAATCTGGAACATTGGCTTTTGTTTTATGTTCTCTCTTGACAACTAATATTTGAAACATTGGTTTCTGTTTTATATTATGTCCCTTGACCATTAACATCTGGAGCATTGGCAGTTGTTTTATGTTCTATCTCTTGACCAATAACATTTGGAACATTGGGTTCCGTCTGTTTACCACTAACATCTGGAACATTTGCTTGTGTTTTATGATTTGTTGAAAGACCACTAACGTCTGACACATTGGTTTTTGTTTTATGTTCTTCTCTTGACCACTAATATCTAAAACATTGTTTTATGTTATATGTTCTGTCTCTTGACCACTAACATTTGGAATAATGGTTTCCGTTTTATGTTCTCTTTCTTGACCAGTAACATTTGGAACACTGGTTTTTTATGTTCTGTTTCCTGACCACTAACATCTGGAACATTGGGTTCTGTCTCTTGACCACTAACATCTGGAATATTAGTTTCTGTTTTATGTTCTGTCTTTTGACAATTAACATGTGGAACATCGGTTTGTGCTTTATGTTTTGTCTCTTGACCACTAACATCTGGAACATTAGCTTTTGTTTTACGTTCTTCTCTTGACAACTAATATTTGAAACATTGGCTTCTGTTTTATATTCTGTCCATTGACCACTAACGTCTGCCACATTAGCTTCTGTTTTATGTTCTGTCTCTTTACCACTAACATGTGGAACATTGGCTACTTTTCTATGTTTTGTCTCTTGACCACTAACATCTGGAACATTAGTTTTGTTTTATTTTTTCTCTTGATAACTAATATTTGAAACATTGGTTTCTGTTTTATATTATATCACTTGACCACTAACATTTGAAGCACTGGCTGCTGTTTTATGTTCTATCTCTTGACCAATAACATCTGGAACATTTGTTTGTGTTTTATATTCTATCCCTTGACCACTAACATTTGGAACATTGGCTTGTGTTTTATTTCTGTCTCTTGACCACTAACATGTGTAACATTGGCTTCCGTTTTATGTTCTCATTCTTGACCAATAACATCTGGAACATTAACTTCTGTTTCTTGGCCACTAACGTCTGGAACTTTAGCTTCTGTTTTATACTCTGACACTTGACCACTAAAATCCGGAACATTGGCTTCCGTTTAATGTTCTCTTTCTTGATCACTAATATCTGACTACAGTCAGCTTGTGTTGTTACACATATTTCTGTCACATTGCTGTGTGACTACAGTAAGCTTGGTTTGTTCTACATATTTCTGTCACATTGTGTGTGACTACAGTAAGCTTGGTTTGTTCTACATATTCCTGTCACATTGCTGTGTGACTACAGTAAGCTTGGTTTGTTCTACATATTTCTGTCACATTGCTGTGTGACTACAGTAAGCTTGGTTTGTTCTACATATTTCTGTCACACTGCTGTGTGACTACAGTAAGCTTGGTTTGTTCTACATATTTTTGTCACATTGCTGTGTGACTACAGTAAGCTTGGTTTGTTCTACATATTTCTGTCACATTGCTGTGTGATTACAGTAAGCTTGTGTTGGTCTCCATATTTCTGCCACATTGCTGTGTGACTACAGAAAGCTTGGTTTGTTCTACATATTTCTGTCACATTGCTGTGTGACTACAGTAAGTTTGTTTTGTTCTACATATTTCTGTCACATTGCTGTGTGACTACAGTAAGCTTGGTTTGTTCTACATATTTCTGTCACATTGCTGTGTGACTACAGTAAGCTTGGTTTGTTCTACATATTTCTGTCTCATTGCTGTGTGACTACAGTAAGCTTGTGTTGTTCTACATATTTCTGTCACATTGCTGTGTGACTACAGTAAGCTTGGTTTGTTCTACATATTTCTGTCACATTGCTGTGTGACTACAGTAAGTTTGTGTTGTTCTCCATATTTCTGTCACATTGCCGTGTGACTACAGTAAGCTTGTTTGTTCTACATATTTCTGTCACATTGCTGTGTGACTACAGTAAGTTTGGTTTGTTCTACATATTTCTGTCACATTGCTGTGTGACTACAGTAAGCTTGGTTTGTTCTACATATTTCTGTCACATTGCTGTGTGACTACAGTAAGTTTGGTTTTGTTCTACATATTTCTGTCACATTGCTGTGTGACTACAGTAAGCTTGGTTTGTTCTACATATTTCTGTCACATTGCTGTGTGACTACAGTAAGCTTGATTTGTTCTACATATTTCTGTCACATTGCTGTGTGATTACAGTAAGCTTGTGTTGGTCTCCACATTTCTGCCACATTGCTGTGTGACTACAGTAAGCTTGGTTTGTTCTACATATTTCTGTCACATTGCTGTGTGACTACAGTAAGCTTGGTTTGTTCTACATATTTCTGTCACATTGCTGTGTGACTACAGTAAGCTTGTGTTGTTCTACATATTTCTGTCACATTGCTGTGTGACTACAGTAAGCTTGGTTTGTTCTACATATTTCTGTCACATTGCTTTGTGACTACAGTAAGCTTGTGTTGGTCTCCATATTTCTGTCACATTGCCGTGTGACTACAGTAAGCTTGGTTTGTTATACATATTTCTGTCTCATTGCTGTGTGACTACAGTAAGCTTGGTTTGTTCTACATATTTCTGTCACATTGCTGTGTGACTACAGTGTTTCAACATTGGTTTGTTCTACATATTTCTGTCACATTGCTGTGTGACTACAGTGTTTGTGTTGTTATACGTATTTCTGTCACATTGCTGTGTGACTACAGTGTTTGTCTTGTTCTCCATATTTCTGTCATATTGCTGTGTGACTACAGTAAGCTTGTGTTGGTCTCCATATTTCTGTCACATTGCTGTGTGACTACAGTAAGTTTGGTTTGTTCTACATATTTCTGTCTCATTGCTGTGTGACTACAGTAAGCTTTGTGTTGTTATACATATTTCTGTCACATTGCTGTGTGACTATAGTAAGCTTGTTTTGTTCTCCATATTTCTGTCTCATTGCTGTGTGACTACAGTAAGCTTGTGTTGGTCTCCATATTTCTGTCACATTGCTGTGTGACTACAGTAAGCTTGGTTTGTTCTCCATATTTCTGTCACATTGCTGTGTGACTACAGTAAGTTTGGTTTGTTCTACATATTTCTGTCACATTGCTGTGTGACTACAGTAAGTTTGTGTTGTTCTACATATTTCTGTCACATTGCTGTGTGACTACAGTAAACTTGTGTTGTTCTACATATTTCTGTCACATTGCTGTGTGACTACAGTAAGCTTTTGTTGTTATACATATTTCTGTCACATTGCTGTGTGACTACAGTAAGCTTGGTTTGTTCTACATATTTCTGTCACATTGCTGTGTGACTACAGTAAGCTTGTTTTGTTCTCCATATTTCTGTCACATTGCTGTGTGACTACAGTAAGCTTGTGTTGGTCTCCATATTTCTGTCACATTGCTGTGTGACTACAGTAAGCTTGTGTTGTTCTACATATTTCTGTCTCATTGCTGTGTGACTACAGTAAGCTTGTGTTGTTATACATATTTCTGTCACATTGCTGTGTGACTACAGTAAGCTTGTGTTGTTCTACATATTTCTGTCCCATTGCTGTGTGACTACAGTAAGCTTGGTTTGTTCTACATGTTTCTGTCACATTGCCCTGTGACTACAGTAAGCTTGTGTTGGTCTCCATATTTCTGTCACATTGCTGTGTGACTACAGTAAGATTGTGTTGTTCTACATATTTCTGTCTCATTGATGTGAGACTACAGTAAGCTTGTTTTGTTCTACATATTTCTGTCACATTACTGTGTGACTACAGTAAGCTTGTGTTGTTCTACATATTTCTGTCACATTGCTGTGTGACTACAGTAAGCTTGTGTTGGTCTCCATATTTCTGTCACATTGCTGTGTGACTACAGTAAGCTTGTGTTGTTCTACATATTTCTGTGACATTGCTGTGTGACTACAGTAAGCTTGTGTTGTTCTACATATTTCTGTCACATTGCTGTGTGACTACAGTAAGCTTGTGTTGTTCTCCATATTTCTGTCACATTGCTGTGTGACTACAGTAAGCTTGGTTTCTTCTACATATTTCTGTCTCATTGCTGTGTGACTACAGTAAGCTTGTGTTGGTCTCCATATTTCTGTCACATTGCCGTGTGACTACAGTAAGCTTGGTTTGTTCTACATATTTCTGTCTCATTGCTGTGTGATTACAGTAAGCTTGTGTTGGTCTCCATATTTCTGTCACATTGCTGTGTGACTACAGTAAGCTTGTGTTGTTCTACATATTTCTGTCACATTTCTGTGTGACTACAGTAAGCTTTGTGTTGTTCTACATATTTCTGTCACATTGCTGTGTGACTACAGTAAGCTTGTGTTGTTCTCCATATTTCTGTCACATTGCTGTGTGACTACAGTAAGCTTGTTTGTTCTACATATTTCTGTCTCATTGCTGTGTGACAACAGTAAGTTTTGTGTTGGTCTCCATATTTGTGTCACATTGCCGTGTGACTACAGTAAGCTTTTGTTTGTTCTACATATTTCTGTCACATTGCTGTGTGACTACAGTAAGCTTGTGTTGTTCTACATATTTCTGTCACATTGCTGTGTGACTACAGTAAGCTTGTGTTGGTCTCCATATTTCTGTCACATTGCTGTGTGACTACAGTAAGCTTGGTTTGTTCTACATATTTCTGTCACATTGCTGTGTGACTACAGTAAGCTTGTGTTGTTCTACATATTTCTGTCACATTGCTGTGTGACTACAGTAAGCTTGGTTTGTTCTACATATTTCTGTCACATTGCTGTGTGACTACAGTAAGCTTGGTTTGTTCTACATATTTCTGTCACATTGCTGTGTGACTACAGTAAGCTTGGTTTGTTCTACATATTTCTGTCACATTGCTGTGTGACTACAGTAAGCTTGATTTGTTCTACATATTTCTGTCACATTGCTGTGTGACTACAGTAAGCTTGTGTTGTTCTACATATTTCTGTCACATTGCTGTGTGACTACAGTAAGCTTGTGTTGGTCTCCATATTTCTGTCACATTGCTGTGTGACTACAGTAAGCTTGGTTTGTTCTACATATTTCTGTCACATTGCTGTGTGACTACAGTAAGCTTGGTTTGTTCTACATATTTCTGTCACATTGCTGTGTGACTACAGTAAGCTTGTGTTGTTCTACATATTTCTGTCACATTGCTGTGTGACTACAGTAAGCTTGGTTTGTTCTACATATTTCTGTCACATTGCTGTGTGACTACAGTAAGCTTGTGTTGGTCTCCATATTTCTGTCACATTGCCGTGTGACTACAGTAAGCTTGGTTTGTTATACATATTTCTGTCTCATTGCTGTGTGACTACAGTAAGCTTGGTTTGTTCTACATATTTCTGTCACATTGCTGTGTGACTACAGTAAGCTTGGTTTGTTCTACATATTTCTGTCACATTGCTGTGTGACTACAGTAAGCTTGTGTTGTTATACGTATTTCTGTCACATTGCTGTGTGACTACAGTAAGCTTGTCTTGTTCTCCATATTTCTGTCATATTGCTGTGTGACTACAGTAAGCTTGTGTTGGTCTCCATATTTCTGTCACATTGCTGTGTGACTACAGTAAGCTTGGTTTGTTCTACATATTTCTGTCTCATTGCTGTGTGACTACAGTAAGCTTGTGTTGTTATACATATTTCTGTCACATTGCTGTGTGACTATAGTAAGCTTGTTTTGTTCTCCATATTTCTGTCTCATTGCTGTGTGACTACAGTAAGCTTGTGTTGGTCTCCATATTTCTGTCACATTGCTGTGTGACTACAGTAAGCTTGGTTTGTTCTCCATATTTCTGTCACATTGCTGTGTGACTACAGTAAGCTTGGTTTGTTCTACATATTTCTGTCACATTGCTGTGTGACTACAGTAAGCTTGGTGTGTTCTACATATTTCTGTCACATTGCTGTGTGACTACAGTAAGCTTGTGTTGTTATACATATTTCTGTCACATTGCTGTGTGACTACAGTAAGCTTTTGTTGTTATACATATTTCTGTCACATTGCTGTGTGACTACAGTAAGCTTGGTTTGTTCTACATATTTCTGTCACATTGCTGTGTGACTACAGTAAGCTTGTTTTGTTCTCCATATTTCTGTCACATTGCTGTGTGACTACAGTAAGCTTGTGTTGGTCTCCATATTTCTGTCACATTGCTGTGTGACTACAGTAAGCTTGGTTTGTTCTACATATTTCTGTCTCATTGCTGTGTGACTACAGTAAGCTTGTGTTGTTATACATATTTCTGTCACATTGCTGTGTGACTACAGTAAGCTTGTGTTGTTCTACATATTTCTGTCCCATTGCTGTGTGACTACAGTAAGCTTGGTTTGTTCTACATGTTTCTGTCACATTGCCCTGTGACTACAGTAAGCTTGTGTTGGTCTCCATATTTCTGTCACATTGCTGTGTGACTACAGTAAGCTTGTGTTGTTCTACATATTTCTGTCTCATTGATGTGAGACTACAGTAAGCTTGTTTTGTTCTACATATTTCTGTCACATTACTGTGTGACTACAGTAAGCTTGTGTTGTTCTACATATTTCTGTCACATTGCTGTGTGACTACAGTAAGCTTGTGTTGGTCTCCATATTTCTGTCACATTGCTGTGTGACTACAGTAAGCTTGTGTTGTTCTACATATTTCTGTCACATTGCTGTGTGACTACAGTGCTTGTGTTGTTCTACATATTTCTGTCACATTGCCGTGTGACTACAGTAAGCTTGTGTTGTTCTCCATATTTCTGTCACATTGCTGTGTGACTACAGTAAGCTTGGTTTCTTCTACATATTTCTGTCTCATTGCTGTGTGACTACAGTAAGCTTGTGTTGGTCTCCATATTTCTGTCACATTGCCGTGTGACTACAGTAAGCTTGGTTTGTTCTACATATTTCTGTCTCATTGCTGTGTGATTACAGTAAGCTTGTGTTGGTCTCCATATTTCTGTCACATTGCTGTGTGACTACAGTAAGCTTGTGTTGTTCTACATATTTCTGTCACATTTCTGTGTGACTACAGTAAGCTTGTGTTGTTCTACATATTTCTGTCACATTGCTGTGTGACTACAGTAAGCTTGTGTTGTTCTACATATTTCTGTCACATTGCTGTGTGACTACAGTAAGCTTGTGTTGTTCTACATATTTCTGTCACATTGCTGTGTGACTACAGTAAGCTTGTTTTGTTCTACATATTTCTGTCACATTGCTGTGTGACTACAGTAAGCTTGTGTTGTTCTACATATTTCTGTCACATTGCTGTGTGACTACAGTAAGCTTGTGTTGTTCTCCATATTTCTGTCACATTGCTGTGTGACTACAGTAAGCTTGGTTTGTTCTACATATTTCTGTCTCATTCCTGTGTGACAACAGTAAGCTTGTGTTGGTCTCCATATTTCTGTCACATTGCCGTGTGACTACAGTAAGCTTGGTTTGTTCTACATATTTCTGTCACATTGCTGTGTGACTACAGTAAGCTTTGTGTTGTTCTACATATTTCTGTCACATTGCTGTGTGACTACAGTGAGCTTGTGTTGTTCTCCATATTTCTGTCTCATTGCTGTGTGACTACAGTAAGTTTGTTTGTTCTCCATATTTCTGTCACATTGCTGTGTGACTACAGTAAGTTTGGTTTGTTCTCCATATTTCTGTCTCATTGCTGTGTGACTACAGTAAGCTTGTTTTGTTCTCCATATTTCTGTCACATTGCTGTGTGACTACAGTAAGTTTGTGTTGTTATACATATTTCTGTCACATTGCTGTGTGACTACAGTAAGTTTGTGTTGTTATACATATTTCTGTCTCATTGCTGTGTGATTAGAGTAAGCTTGGTTTGTTCTCCATATTTCTGTCACATTGCTGTGTGACTACAGTAAGCTTGGTTTGTTCTACATATTTCTGTCACATTGCTGTGTGACTACAGTAAGCTTGTGTTGGTCTCCATATTTCTGTCACATTGCTGTGTGACTACAGTAAGCTTGTGTTGTTCTACATATTTCTGTCACATTGCTGTGTGACTACAGTAAGCTTGTGTTGTTCTACATATTTCTGTCACATTGCTGTGTGACTACAGTAAGCTTGGTTTGTTCTCCATATTTCTGTCACATTGCTGTGTGACTACAGTAAGTTTGTGTTGTTCTCCATATTTCTGTCACATTGCTGTGTGACTACAGTAAGCTTGGTTTGTTCTACATATTTCTGTCACATTGCTGTGTGACTACAGTAAGCTTGTGTTGGTCTCCATATTTCTGTCACATTGCTGTGTGACTACAGTAAGCTTGTGTTGTTCTACATATTTCTGTCACATTGCTGTGTGACTACAGTAAGTTTGTGTTGTTCTACATATTTCTGTCACATTGCTGTGTGACTACAGTAAGCTTGTGTTGTTCTACATATTTCTGTCACATTGCTGTGTGACTACAGTAAGCTTGTGTTGTTCTACATATTTCTGTCACATTGCTGTGTGACTACAGTAAGCTTGTTTTGTTCTACATATTTCTGTCACATTGCTGTGTGACTACAGTAAGCTTGTGTTGTTCTACATATTTCTGTCACATTGCTGTGTGACTACAGTAAGCTTGTGTTGTTCTCCATATTTCTGTCACATTGCTGTGTGACTACAGTAAGCTTGGTTTGTTCTACATATTTCTGTCTCATTGCTGTGTGACTACAGTAAGCTTGTGTTGGTCTCCATATTTCTGTCACATTGCCGTGTGACTACAGTAAGCTTGTTTTGTTCTACATATTTCTGTCACATTGCTGTGTGACTACAGTAAGTGTTGTGTTGTTCTACATATTTCTGTCACATTGCTGTGTGACTACAGTAAGCTTGGTTTGTTCTACATATTTCTGTCACATTGCTGTGTGACTACAGTAAGCTTGGTTTGTTCTCCATATTTCTGTCACATTGCTGTGTGACTACAGTAAGCTTGGTTTGTTCTACATATTTCTGTCACATTGCTGTGTGACTACAGTAAGCTTGTGTTGTTCTACATATTTCTGTCACATTGCTGTGTGACTACAGTAAGCTTGGTTTGTTCTACATATTTCTGTCACATTGCTGTGTGACTACAGTAAGCTTGGTTTGTTCTACATATTTCTGTCACATTGCTGTGTGACTACAGTAAGCTTGTGTTGTTCTACATATTTCTGTCACATTGCTGTGTGACTACAGTAAGCTTGTGTTGTTCTACATATTTCTGTCACATTGCTGTGTGACTACAGTAAGCTTGTGTTGTTCTACATATTTCTGTCACATTGCTGTGTGACTACAGTAAGCTTGGTTTGTTCTACATATTTCTGTCACATTGCTGTGTGACTACAGTAAGCTTGTGTTGTTCTACATATTTCTGTCACATTGCTGTGTGACTACAGTAAGCTTGGTTTTGTTCTACATATTTCTGTCACATTGCTGTGTGACTACAGTAAGCTTGTGTTGTTCTACATATTTCTGTCACATTGCTGTGTGACTACAGTAAGCTTGTGTTTGTTCTACATATTTCTGTCACATTGCTGTGTGACTACAGTAAGCTTGGTTTGTTCTACATATTTCTGTCACATTGCTGTGTGACTACAGTAAGCTTGTGTTTGTTCTACATATTTCTGTCACATTGCTGTGTGACTACAGTAAGCTTGTGTTGTTCTACATATTTCTGTCACATTGCTGTGTGACTACAGTAAGTTTGGTTTGTTCTACATATTTCTGTCACATTGCTGTGTGACTACAGTAAGCTTGTGTTGGTCTCCATATTTCTGTCACATTGCTGTGTGACTACAGTAAGCTTGTTTTGTTCTACATATTTCTGTCACATTGCTGTGTGACTACAGTAAGCTTGTGTTGTTCTACATATTTCTGTCACATTGCTGTGTGACTACAGTAAGCTTTGTGTTGTTCTACATATTTCTGTCACATTGCTGTGTGACTACAGTAAGCTTGGTGTTGTTCTCCATATTTCTGTCACATTGCTGTGTGACTACAGTAAGCTTGTGTTTGTTCTCCATATTTCTGTCACATTGCTGTGTGACTACAGTAAGCTTGTGTTTTCTACATATCTGTCACATTGCATATTTCTGTCACATTGCTGTGTGTGACTACAGTAAGCTTGGTGTGTTCTACATATTTCTGTCACATTGCTGTGTGACTACAGTAAGCTTGTGTTTGTTCTACATATTTCTGTCACATTGCTGTGTGACTACAGTAAGCTTGTGTTGTTCTACATATTTCTGTCACATTGCTGTGTGACTACAGTAAGCTTGGTTTGTTCTACATATTTCTGTCACATTGCTGTGTGACTACAGTAAGCTTGTGTTGTTCTCCATATTTCTGTCACATTGCTGTGTGACTACAGTAAGCTTGTGTTGTTCTACATATTTCTGTCACATTGCTGTGTGACTACAGTAAGCTTGTGTTGTTCTACATATTTCTGTCACATTGCTGTGTGACTACAGTAAGCTTGTGTTGTTCTACATATTTCTGTCACATTGCTGTGTGACTACAGTAAGCTTGTGTTGTTCTACATATTTCTGTCACATTGCTGTGTGACTACAGTAAGCTTGTGTTGTTCTACATATTTCTGTCACATTGCTGTGTGACTACAGTAAGCTTGTGTTGTTCTACATATTTCTGTCACATTGCTGTGTGACTACAGTAAGCTTTGTGTTGTTCTCCATATTTCTGTCACATTGCTGTGTGACTACAGTAAGCTTGGTTTGTTCTACATATTTCTGTCACATTGCTGTGTGACTACAGTAATTGTTTGTTTTGTTCTACATATTTCTGTCACATTGCTGTGTGACTACAGTAAACTTGTGTTGTTCTACATATTTCTGTCACATTGCTGTGTGACTACAGTGAGCTTGTGTTGGTCTCCATATTTCTGTCACATTGCTGTGTGACTACAGTAAGCTTGTGTTGTTCTACATATTTCTGTCACATTGCTGTGTGACTACAGTAAGCTTGTTTTGTTCTCCATATTTCTGTCACATTGCTGTGTGACTACAGTAAGCTTTGTTTTGTTCTCCATATTTCTGTCACATTGCTGTGTGACTACAGTAAGCTTGTGTTGTTCTACATATTTCTGTCACATTGCTGTGTGACTACAGTAAGCTTGTGTTGTTCTCCATATTTCTGTCACATTGCTGTGTGACTACAGTAAGCTTGGTTTGTTCTACATATTTCTGTCTCATTGCTGTGTGATTACAGTAAGCTTGTGTTGGTCTCCATATTTCTGTCACATTGCTGTGTGACTACAGTAAGCTTGTGTTGTTCTACATATTTCTGTCACATTGCTGTGTGACTACAGTAAGCTTGTGTTGTTCTACATATTTCTGTCACATTGCTGTGTGACTACAGTAAGCTTGTGTTGTTCTACATATTTCTGTCACATTGCTGTGTGACTACAGTAAGCTTGTGTTGTTCTACATATTTCTGTCACATTGCTGTGTGACTACAGTAAGCTTGTTTTGTTCTACATATTTCTGTCACATTGCTGTGTGACTACAGTAAGCTTGTGTTGTTCTACATATTTCTGTCACATTGCTGTGTGACTACAGTAAGCTTGTGTTGTTCTCCATATTTCTGTCACATTGCTGTGTGACTACAGTAAGCTTGGTTTGTTCTACATATTTCTGTCTCATTGCTGTGTGACAACAGTAAGCTTGTGTTGGTCTCCATATTTGTGTCACATTGCCGTGTGACTACAGTAAGCTTGGTTTGTTCTACATATTTCTGTCACATTGCTGTGTGACTACAGTAAGCTTGTGTTGTTCTACATATTTCTGTCACATTGCTGTGTGACTACAGTAAGCTTGTTTGTTCTACATATTTCTGTCACATTGCTGTGTGACTACAGTAAACTTGGTTTGTTCTCCATATTTCTGTCACATTGCTGTGTGACTACAGTAAGCTTGGTTTGTTCTCCATATTTCTGTCTCATTGCTGTGTGACTACAGTAAGCTTGTTTTGTTCTCCATATTTCTGTCACATTGCTGTGTGACTACAGTAAGCTTGTGTTGTTATACATATTTCTGTCACATTGCTGTGTGACTACAGTAAGCTTGTGTTGTTATACATATTTCTGTCTCATTGCTGTGTGATTAGAGTAAGCTTGGTTTGTTCTCCATATTTCTGTCACATTGCTGTGTGACTACAGTAAGCTTGGTTTGTTCTCCATATTTCTGTCACATTGCTGTGTGACTACAGTAAGCTTGTGTTGGTCTCCATATTTATGTCACATTGCTGTGTGACTACAGTAAGCTTTGTGTTGTTCTCCATATTTCTGTCACATTGCTGTGTGACTACAGTAAGCTTGTGTTTGTTCTACATATTTCTGTCACATTGCTGTGTGACTACAGTAAGCTTGGTTTGTTCTACATATTTCTGTCACATTGCTGTGTGACTACAGTAAGCTTGTGTTGGTCTCCATATTTCTGTCACATTGCCGTGTGACTACAGTAAGCACATTGCTGTGTTACAGTAAACTCTACATATTTCTGTCACATTGCTGTGTGACTACAGTAAGTCTTGTGTTGTTCTACATATTTCTGTCACATTGCTGTGTGACTACAGTAAGCTTGTGTTGTTCTACATATTTCTGTCACATTGCTGTGTGACTACAGTAAGCTTGTGTTGTTCTACATATTTCTGTCACATTGCTGTGTGACTACAGTAAGCTTGTGTTGTTCTCCATATTTCTGTCACATTGCTGTGTGACTACAGTAAGCTTGTGTTGTTCTACATATTTCTGTCACATTGCTGTGTGACTACAGTAAACTTGTTTTGTTCTACATATTTCTGTCACATTGCTGTGTGACTACAGTAAGCTTGTGTTGTTCTACATATTTCTGTCACATTGCCGTGTGACTACAGTAAGCTTGTGTTGTTCTCCATATTTCTGTCACATTGCTGTGTGACTACAGTAAGCTTGGTTTGTTCTACATATTTCTGTCTCATTGCTGTGTGACAACAGTAAGCTTGTGTTGGTCTCCATATTTGTGTCACATTGCCGTGTGACTACAGTAAGCTTGGTTTGTTCTACATATTTCTGTCACATTGCTGTGTGACACCAGTAAGCTTGTGTTGTTCTACATATTTCTGTCACATTGCTGTGTGACTACAGTGAGCTTGTGTTGGTCTCCATATTTCTGTCTCATTGCTGTGTGACTACAGTAAGCTTGGTTTGTTCTACATATTTCTGTCACATTGCTGTGTGACTACAGTAAGCTTGGTTTGTTCTCCATATTTCTGTCTCATTGCTGTGTGACTACAGTAAGCTTGTTTTGTTCTCCATATTTCTGTCACATTGCTGTGTGACTACAGTAAGCTTGTGTTGTTATACATATTTCTGTCACATTGCTGTGTGACTACAGTAAGCTTGTGTTGTTATACATATTTCTGTTTCATTGCTGTGTGATTAGAGTAAGCTTGGTTTGTTCTCCATATTTCTGTCACATTGCTGTGTGACTACAGTAAGCTTGGTTTGTTCTACATATTTCTGTCTCATTGCTGTGTGATTACAGTAAGCTTGTGTTGGTCTCCATATTTCTGTCACATTGCTGTGTGACTACAGTAAGCTTGTGTTGTTCTACATATTTCTGTCACATTTCTGTGTGACTACAGTAAGCTTGTGTTGTTCTACATATTTCTGTCACATTGCTGTGTGACTACAGTAAGCTTGTGTTGTTCTACATATTTCTGTCACATTGCTGTGTGACTACAGTAAGCTTGTGTTGTTCTACATATTTCTGTCACATTGCTGTGTGACTACAGTAAGCTTGTTTTGTTCTACATATTTCTGTGACATTGCTGTGTGACTACAGTAAGCTTGTGTTGTTCTACATATTTCTGTCACATTGCCGTGTGACTACAGTAAGCTTGTGTTGTTCTCCATATTTCTGTCACATTGCTGTGTGACTACAGTAAGCTTGGTTTGTTCTACATATTTCTGTCTCATTGCTGTGTGACAACAGTAAGCTTGTGTTGGTCTCCATATTTGTGTCACATTGCCGTGTGACTACAGTAAGCTTGGTTTGTTCTACATATTTCTGTCACATTGCTGTGTGACTACAGTAAGCTTGTGTTGTTCTACATATTTCTGTCACATTGCCCTGTGACTACAGTAAGCTTGGTTTGTTCTACATATTTCTGTCACATTGCCCTGTGACTATAGTAAACTTGGTTTGTTCTCCATATTTCTGTCACATTGCTGTGTGACTACAGTAAGCTTGGTTTGTTCTCCATATTTCTGTCTCATTGCTGTGTGACTACAGTAAGCTTGTTTTGTTCTCCATATTTCTGTCACATTGCTGTGTGACTACAGTAAGCTTGTGTTGTTATACATATTTCTGTCACATTGCTGTGTGACTACAGTAAGCTTGTGTTGTTATACATATTTCTGTCTCATTGCTGTGTGATTAGAGTAAGCTTGGTTTGTTCTCCATATTTCTGTCACATTGCTGTGTGACTACAGTAAGCTTGTGTTGGTCTCCATATTTCTGTCACATTGCTGTGTGACTACAGTAAGCTTGTGTTGGTCTCCATATTTCTGTCACATTGCTGTGTGACTACAGTAAGCTTGTGTTGGTCTCCATATTTCTGTCACATTGCTGTGTGACTACAGTAAACTTGTTTTGTTCTACATATTTCTGTCACATTGCCGTGTGACTACAGTAAGCTTGGTTTGTTCTACATATTTCTGTCACATTGCTGTGTGACTACAGTAAGCTTGTGTTGGTCTCCATATTTCTGTCACATTGCTGTGTGACTACAGTAAGCCTGTGTTGTTCTACATATTTGTGTCACATTGCTGTGTGACTACAGTAAACTTGTTTTGTTCTACATATTTCTGTCACATTGCCGTGTGACTACAGTAAGTTTGTTTGTTCTACATATTTCTGTCACATTGCTGTGTGACTACAGTAAGTTTGTGTTGGTTCTCCATATTTGTGTCACATTGCTGTATGACTACAGTAAGCTTAAGTTGTTCTACATATTTGTGTCACATTGCTGTGTGACTACAGTAAGCTTGTGTTGGTCTCCATATTTGTGTCACATTGCTGTGTGACTACAGTAAGCTTGTGTTGTTCTCCATATTTCTGTCACATTGCTGTGTGACTACAGTAAGCTTGGTTTGTTCTACATATTTCTGTCACATTGCTGTGTGACTACAGTAAGCTTGTGTTGGTCTCCATATTTGTGTCACATTGCTGTGTGACTACAGTAAGCTTGTGTTGTTCTACATATTTGTGTCACATTGCTGTGTGACTACAGTAAGCTTGTGTTGGTCTCCATATTTCTGTCTCATTGCTGTGTGACTACAGTAAGCTTGGTTTGTTCTACATATTTCTGTCACATTGCTGTGTGACTACAGTAAGCTTGTGTTGGTCTCCATATTTGTGTCACATTGCCGTGTGACTACAGTAAGCTTGGTTTGTTCTACATATTTCTGTCACATTGCTGTGTGACACCAGTAAGCTTGTGTTGTTCTACATATTTCTGTCACATTGCTGTGTGACTACAGTGAGCTTGTGTTGGTCTCCATATTTCTGTCTCATTGCTGTGTGACTACAGTAAGCTTGGTTTGTTCTACATATTTCTGTCACATTGCTGTGTGACTACAGTAAGCTTGGTTTGTTCTCCATATTTCTGTCTCATTGCTGTGTGACTACAGTAAGCTTGTTTTGTTCTCCATATTTCTGTCACATTGCTGTGTGACTACAGTAAGCTTGTGTTGTTATACATATTTCTGTCACATTGCTGTGTGACTACAGTAAGCTTGTGTTGTTATACATATTTCTGTTTCATTGCTGTGTGATTAGAGTAAGCTTGGTTTGTTCTCCATATTTCTGTCACATTGCTGTGTGACTACAGTAAGCTTGGTTTGTTCTACATATTTCTGTCTCATTGCTGTGTGATTACAGTAAGCTTGTGTTGGTCTCCATATTTCTGTCACATTGCTGTGTGACTACAGTAAGCTTGTGTTGTTCTACATATTTCTGTCACATTTCTGTGTGACTACAGTAAGCTTGTGTTGTTCTACATATTTCTGTCACATTGCTGTGTGACTACAGTAAGCTTGTGTTGTTCTACATATTTCTGTCACATTGCTGTGTGACTACAGTAAGCTTGTGTTGTTCTACATATTTCTGTCACATTGCTGTGTGACTACAGTAAGCTTGTTTTGTTCTACATATTTCTGTGACATTGCTGTGTGACTACAGTAAGCTTGTGTTGTTCTACATATTTCTGTCACATTGCCGTGTGACTACAGTAAGCTTGTGTTGTTCTCCATATTTCTGTCACATTGCTGTGTGACTACAGTAAGCTTGGTTTGTTCTACATATTTCTGTCTCATTGCTGTGTGACAACAGTAAGCTTGTGTTGGTCTCCATATTTGTGTCACATTGCCGTGTGACTACAGTAAGCTTGGTTTGTTCTACATATTTCTGTCACATTGCTGTGTGACTACAGTAAGCTTGTGTTGTTCTACATATTTCTGTCACATTGCCCTGTGACTACAGTAAGCTTGGTTTGTTCTACATATTTCTGTCACATTGCCCTGTGACTATAGTAAACTTGGTTTGTTCTCCATATTTCTGTCACATTGCTGTGTGACTACAGTAAGCTTGGTTTGTTCTCCATATTTCTGTCTCATTGCTGTGTGACTACAGTAAGCTTGTTTTGTTCTCCATATTTCTGTCACATTGCTGTGTGACTACAGTAAGCTTGTGTTGTTATACATATTTCTGTCACATTGCTGTGTGACTACAGTAAGCTTGTGTTGTTATACATATTTCTGTCTCATTGCTGTGTGATTAGTAAGCTTGGTTTGTTCTCCATATTTCTGTCACATTGCTGTGTGACTACAGTAAGCTTGTGTTGGTCTCCATATTTGTGTCACATTGCTGTGTGACTACAGTAAGCTTGTGTTGGTCTCCATATTTCTGTCACATTGCTGTGTGACTACAGTAAGCTTGTGTTGGTCTCCATATTTCTGTCACATTGCTGTGTGACTACAGTAAACTTGTTTTGTTCTACATATTTCTGTCACATTGCCGTGTGACTACAGTAAGCTTGGTTTGTTCTACATATTTCTGTCACATTGCTGTGGGACTACAGTAAGCTTGTGTTGGTCTCCATATTTGTGTCACATTGCTGTGTGACTACAGTAAGCTTGTGTTGTTCTACATATTTGTGTCACATTGCTGTGTGACTACAGTAAACTTGTTTTGTTCTACATGTTTCTGTCACATTGCCGTGTGACTACAGTAAGCTTGTGTTGTTCTACATATTTCTGTCACATTGCTGTGTGACTACAGTAAGCTTGTGTTGTTCTACATATTTCTGTCACATTGCTGTGTGACTACAGTAAGCTTGTTGTTCTACATATTTCTGTCACATTGCTGTGTGACTACATATTTCTACATATTTCTGTCACATTGCTGTGTGACTACAGTAAGCTTGTGTTGTTCTCCATATTTCTGTCACATTGCTGTGTGACTACAGTAAGCTTGTGTTTGTTCTACATATTTCTGTCACATTGCTGTGTGACTACAGTAAGCTTATTTGTGTCACATTGCTGTGTGACTACAGTAAGCTTGTGTTGTTCTACATATTTCTGTCACATTGCTGTGTGACTACAGTAAGCTTGTGTTGTTCTCCATATTTCTGTCACATTGCTGTGTGACTACAGTAAGCTTGGTTTGTTCTACATATTTCTGTCACATTGCTGTGTGACTACAGTAAGCTTGTGTTGGTCTCCATATTTGTGTCACATTGCCGTGTGACTACAGTAAGCTTGGTTTGTTCTACATATTTCTGTCACATTGCTGTGTGACACCAGTAAGCTTGTGTTGTTCTACATATTTCTGTCACATTGCTGTGTGACTACAGTGAGCTTGTGTTGGTCTCCATATTTCTGTCTCATTGCTGTGTGACTACAGTAAGCTTGGTTTGTTCTACATATTTCTGTCACATTGCTGTGTGACTACAGTAAGTTTGTTTGTTCTCCATATTTCTGTCTCATTGCTGTGTGACTACAGTAAGCTTGTTTTGTTCTCCATATTTCTGTCACATTGCTGTGTGACTACAGTAAGCTTGTGTTGTTATACATATTTCTGTCACATTGCTGTGTGACTACAGTAAGCTTGTGTTGTTATACATATTTCTGTCTCATTGCTGTGTGATTAGAGTAAGCTTGGTTTGTTCTCCATATTTCTGTCACATTGCTGTGTGACTACAGTAAGCTTGGTTTGTTCTACATATTTCTGTCTCATTGCTGTGTGATTACAGTAAGCTTGTGTTGGTCTCCATATTTCTGTCACATTGCTGTGTGACTACAGTAAGCTTTGTGTTGTTCTACATATTTCTGTCACATTTCTGTGTGACTACAGTAAGCTTGTGTTGTTCTACATATTTCTGTCACATTGCTGTGTGACTACAGTAAGCTTGTGTTGTTCTACATATTTCTGTCACATTGCTGTGTGACTACAGTAAGCTTGTGTTGTTCTACATATTTCTGTCACATTGCTGTGTGACTACAGTAAGTTTGTTTTGTTCTACATATTTCTGTGACATTGCTGTGTGACTACAGTAAGCTTGTGTTGTTCTACATATTTCTGTCACATTGCCGTGTGACTACAGTAAGCTTGTGTTGTTCTCCATATTTCTGTCACATTGCTGTGTGACTACAGTAAGCTTGGTTTGTTCTACATATTTCTGTCTCATTGCTGTGTGACAACAGTAAGCTTGTGTTGGTCTCCATATTTGTGTCACATTGCCGTGTGACTACAGTAAGCTGGTTTGTTCTACATATTTCTGTCACATTGCTGTGTGACTACAGTAAGCTTGTGTTGTTCTACATATTTCTGTCACATTGCCCTGTGACTACAGTAAGCTTGGTTTGTTCTACATATTTCTGTCACATTGCCCTGTGACTATAGTAAACTTGGTTTGTTCTCCATATTTCTGTCACATTGCTGTGTGACTACAGTAAGCTTGGTTTGTTCTCCATATTTCTGTCTCATTGCTGTGTGACTACAGTAAGCTTGTTTTGTTCTCCATATTTCTGTCACATTGCTGTGTGACTACAGTAAGCTTGTGTTGTTATACATATTTCTGTCACATTGCTGTGTGACTACAGTAAGCTTGTGTTGTTATACATATTTCTGTCTCATTGCTGTGTGATTAGAGTAAGCTTGGTTTGTTCTCCATATTTCTGTCACATTGCTGTGTGACTACAGTAAGCTTGTGTTGGTCTCCATATTTGTGTCACATTGCTGTGTGACTACAGTAAGCTTGTGTTGGTCTCCATATTTCTGTCACATTGCTGTGTGACTACAGTAAGCTTGTGTTGGTCTCCATATTTCTGTCACATTGCTGTGTGACTACAGTAAACTTGTTTTGTTCTACATATTTCTGTCACATTGCCGTGTGACTACAGTAAGCTTGGTTTGTTCTACATATTTCTGTCACATTGCTGTGTGACTACAGTAAGCTTGTGTTGGTCTCCATATTTGTGTCACATTGCTGTGTGACTACAGTAAGCCTGTGTTGTTCTACATATTTGTGTCACATTGCTGTGTGACTACAGTAAACTTGTTTTGTTCTACATGTTTCTGTCACATTGCCGTGTGACTACAGTAAGCTTGTGTTGTTCTACATATTTCTGTCACATTGCTGTGTGACTACAGTAAGCTTGTGTTGTTCTCCATATTTCTGTCACATTGCTGTGTGACTACAGTAAGCTTGTGTGTTGTTCTATTCTATTTCTGTCACATTGCTGTGTGACTACAGTAAGCTTGTGTTGGTCTCCATATTTCTGTCACATTGCTGTGTGACTACAGTAAGCTTGTGTTGTTCTCCATATTTCTGTCACATTGCTGTGTGACTACAGTAAGCTTGGTTTGTTCTACATATTTCTGTCACATTGCTGTGTGACTACAGTAAGCTTGTGTTGTTCTACATATTTCTGTCACATTGCTGTGTGACTACAGTAAGTTTGTGTTTGTTCTACATATTTGTGTCACATTGCTGTGTGACTACAGTAAGCTTTTGTTGTTCTCCATATTTCTGTCACATTGCTGTGTGACTACAGTAAGCTTGGTTTGTTCTACATATTTCTGTCACATTGCTGTGTGACTACAGTAAGCTTGTGTTGTTCTCCATATTTCTGTCACATTGCTGTGTGACTACAGTAAGTTTGGTTTGTTCTACATATTTCTGTCACATTGCTGTGTGACTACAGTAAGCTTGTGTTGTTCTCCATATTTCTGTCACATTGCTGTGTGACTACAGTAAGCTTGTGTTGGTCTCCATATTTCTGTCACATTGCTGTGTGACTACAGTAAGTTTGGTTTGTTCTACATATTTCTGTCACATTGCTGTGTGACTACAGTAAGCTTGGTTTGTTCTCCATATTTCTGTCACATTGCTGTGTGACTACAGTAGTTTGTTTTGTTCTCCATATTTCTGTCACATTGCTGTGTGACTACAGTAAGCTTGTGTTGTTCTATTATATTTCTGTCACATTGCTGTGTGATTACAGTAAGCTTGTGTTGTTCTACATATTTCTGTCACATTGCTGTGTGACTACAGTAAGCTTGGTTTGTTCTCCATATTTCTGTCACATTGCTGTGTGACTACAGTAAGCTTGGTTTGTTCTCCATATTTCTGTCTCATTGCTGTGTGACTACAGTAAGCTTGTGTTGGTCTCCATATTTCTGTCACATTGCTGTGTGACTACAGTAAGCTTGGTTTGTTCTACATATTTCTGTCACATTGCTGTGTGACTACAGTAAGCTTGTGTTGTTCTACATATTTCTGTCACATTGCTGTGTGACTACAGTAAGCTTGTGTTGTTCTACATATTTCTGTCACATTGCTGTGTGACTACAGTAAGCTTGTGTTGTTCTACATATTTCTGTCACATTGCTGTGTGACTACAGTAAGCTTGTGTTGTTCTCCATATTTCTGTCACATTGCTGTGTGACTACAGTAAGCTTGTTTGTTCTACATATTTCTGTCACATTGCTGTGTGACTACAGTAAGCTTGTGTTGTTCTCCATATTTCTGTCACATTGCTGTGTGACTACAGTAAGCTTGGTTTGTTCTACATATTTCTGTCACATTGCTGTGTGACTACAGTAAGCTTGTGTTGTTCTCCATATTTCTGTCACATTGCCGTGTGACTACAGTAAACTTGGTGTTGTTCTACATATTTCTGTCACATTGCTGTGTGACTACAGTAAGCTTGTGTTGTTCTACATATTTCTGTCACATTGCTGTGTGACTACAGTAAACTTGGTTTGTTCTACATATTTCTGTCACATTGCCTGTGACTACAGTAAACTTTTTGTTCTCCATATTTCTGTTTGTTCTACAGTGTTTGGTTTGTTCATATTTCTGTCACATTGCTGTGTGACTACAGTTTGTGTTTGTTCTCCATATTTCTGTCACATTGCTGTGTGACTACAGTAAGTTTGTGTTGTTCTACATATTTCTGTCACATTGCTGTGTGACTACAGTAAGCTTGTGTTGTTCTACATATTTCTGTCACATTGCTGTGTGACTACAGTAAGCTTGTGTTGTTCTCCATATTTCTGTCACATTGCTGTGTGACTACAGTAAGCTTGTTTTGTTCTACATATTTCTGTCACATTGCTGTGTGACTACAGTAAACTTGTGTTGTTCTCCATATTTCTGTCACATTGCTGTGTGACTACAGTAAGCTTGTGTTGGTCTCCATATTTCTGTCACATTGCTGTGTGACTACAGTAAACTTGTTTTGTTCTACATATTTCTGTCACATTGCCGTGTGACTACAGTAAGCTTGGTTTGTTCTACATATTTCTGTCACATTGCTGTGTGACTACAGTAAGCTTGTGTTGTTCTACATATTTCTGTCACATTGCTGTGTGACTACAGTAAGCTTGTGTTGTTCTACATATTTCTGTCACATTGCTGTGTGACTACAGTAAACTTGTGTTGTTCTACATATTTCTGTCACATTGCCGTGTGACTACAGTAAGCTTGTGTTGTTCTATATTTCTGTCACATTGCTGTGTGACTACAGTAAGCTTGTGTTGGTCTCCATATTTCTGTCACATTGCTGTGTGACTACAGTAAGCTTGTTGTTCTCCATATTTCTGTCACATTGCTGTGTGACTACAGTAAATTGTTTTGTTCTTGTGTTGTTCTCCATATTTGTGTCACATTGCTGTGTGACTACAGTAAGCTGTGTTTGTTATACATATTTGTGTCACATTGCCGTGTGACTACAGTAAGCTTGGTTTGTTCTACATATTTCTGTCACATTGCTGTGTGACTACAGTAAGCTTGTGTTGTTCTACATATTTGTGTCACATTGCTGTGTGACTACAGTAAGTTTGTGTTGTTCTACATATTTGTGTCACATTGCTGTGTGACTACAGTAAGCTTGTGTTGTTCTCCATATTTCTGTCACATTGCTGTGTGACTACAGTAAGCTTGGTTTGTTCTACATATTTCTGTCACATTGCTGTGTGACTACAGTAAGCTTTGTGTTGGTTCTCCATATTTCTGTCACATTGCCGTGTGACTACAGTAAGCTTGGTTTGTTCTACATATTTCTGTCACATTGCTGTGTGACACCAGTAAGTTTGTGTTGTTCTATTATATTTCTGTCACATTGCTGTGTGACTACAGTGAGCTTGTGTTGGTCTCCATATTTCTGTCTCATTGCTGTGTGACTACAGTAAGCTTGGTTTGTTCTATTATATTTCTGTCACATTGCTGTGTGACTACAGTAAGCTTGGTTTGTTCTCCATATTTCTGTCTCATTGCTGTGTGACTACAGTAAGCTTGTTTTGTTCTCCATATTTCTGTCACATTGCTGTGTGACTACAGTAAGCTTGTGTTGTTATACATATTTCTGTCACATTGCTGTGTGACTACAGTAAGCTTGTGTTGTTATACATATTTCTGTTTCATTGCTGTGTGATTAGAGTAAGCTTGGTTTGTTCTCCATATTTCTGTCACATTGCTGTGTGACTACAGTAAGCTTGGTTTGTTCTACATATTTCTGTCTCATTGCTGTGTGATTACAGTAAGCTTGTGTTGGTCTCCATATTTCTGTCACATTGCTGTGTGACTACAGTAAGCTTGGTTGTTCTACATATTTCTGTCACATTTGCTGTGTGACTACAGTAAGTTTGTGTTGTTCTACATATTTCTGTCACATTGCTGTGTGACTACAGTAAGCTTGTGTTGTTCTACATATTTCTGTCACATTGCTGTGTGACTACAGTGTTTTGTGTTGTTCTACATATTTCTGTCACATTGCTGTGTGACTACAGTAAACTTGGTTTTGTTCTCACATATTTCTGTGACATTGCTGTGTGACTACAGTGTTTGTGTTGTTCTCCATATTTCTGTCACATTGCTGTGTGACTACAGTAAGCTTGTGTTGTTCTCCATATTTCTGTCACATTGCTGTGTGACTACAGTAAGCTTGGTTTGTTCTACATATTTCTGTCTCATTGCTGTGTGACAACAGTAAGTTTGTGTTGGTCTCCATATTTGTGTCACACTGCCGTGTGACTACAGTGTTTGGTTTGTTCTACATATTTACTGTCACATTGCTGTGTGACTACAGTAAGCTGTTGTTTGTTCTTCATATTTCTGTCACATTGCCAGTGTGACTACAGTAAGTTTGTGTGCTTGTTCTACATATTTCTGTCACATTGCCCTGTGACTATAGTAAACTTGTGTTGTTCTCCATATTTCTGTCACATTGCTGTGTGACTACAGTAAGCTGTTTGTTCTCCATATTTCTGTCACATTGCTGTGTGACTACAGTGATAGCTTGTTTTGTTCTACATATTTCTGTCACATTGCTGTGTGACTACAGTAAGCTGTGTTGTTATATTATATTTCTGTCACATTGCTGTGTGTGACTACAGTAAGCTTGTGTTGTTCCTACATATTTCTGTCTCATTGCTGTGTGATTAGAGTAAGTTTGTTTTGTTCTACATATTTCTGTCTCATTGCCCTGTGACTACAGTAAGCTTTGTTTTGTTATCCATATTTTCTGTCACATTGTCGTGTGACTACAGTAAGCTTGTGTTGGTTCTACATATTTCTGTCACATTGCTGTGTGACTACAGTAAGTTTGTGTTGTTATCCATATTTCTGTCACATTGCCCTGTGACTACAGTAAACTTGTTTTGTTCTACATATTTCTGTCTCATTGCCGTGACTACAGTAAGCTTGTGTTGTTCTACATATTTCTGTCACATTGC